>NC_056523.1:38989371-39059791 GCF_019175285.1 Sceloporus undulatus | reverse complement strand
ACACACACACACCCCTACACCTACACCTACCTTATTGTTTGTTTGTTTGTATTATAAATAGTTAGGATTAAAACATGTTACTACTACTTGTGCAGCATATACTTTTGTTTTTGTTTTTTTAACTCCAGAAGACTCCAATCAGATTTCCTACCCTAGCACTAAAAGCAGCAGACGTTAATCCTTTCATCAATGCTATGGCTCCAGTCCAGATTAGGCTTTAGTTTTACTGGCCTTTCAGAGTAAGAAAAAAGTATATAGTCCTGACTCACATTCTGATACTAGCCAGAGATTCACAAGAAGTAACAGAAGTGGAAGTTGTCACTGGTTTGTTGACACTCCCATCTGTAAGTAATGCATTTGAGGAAATGGGGGATACCTTGACATGGATTTCAGATATATGTCTTTTAAAAATTATTTTACTTTAGGTAGCAAAGGTAAATCAATCCATCAGAAGACCTGCATATTGTCAAATACCTATCAGTAAATTTCATTTCACAACACATCACAATTTCAGGAATGTAGCCTCATTAAAACTCTTTAGGAGGATAGTCAGTCAATTAAGTTTCATTTCTAGAGCTCTCAAATTCAGCATGAGTTCCCTAATTCTCATCATGGTTTGTTATCTCACAGTAGGCCAGTAATAATTGAAATGATCTCTTAATTGTGACTTTCCAATGCAATGCAGAGAGATGAAACTATAAATTTCAGTATAGATTTGGAAACTGGTGAAGAGGATCCTGGAAACTGAGCACGGAGAAACTAGTTATTGTAATGACTCATGTGGCTATTTAAGTTATTCAGTGGTAATTTGATGAAAGCAAAATCATTTTCAATGACCTTTGTATTTTTAATTATTGTTCTAATATAAGCTCAAAAATGACTTACTGTATTTAGTCTTTAAGGGATGAAGTAAGGGAAGTCATTGATGGAGTATTGGAGGTTTTCAAACAGAAATTGGATGCTGATCTCAGGAGTACTTGAGGCACAGGGTTGAACTAAATAGCACTTGCAATACTTTCCACGTCTGTGCTTCTGTTTACAGAGGTGGGCATTTTTTTTAACCAGATGCTTGACTAAGAAAGGGGGAAGAGAAAGGAAGTTGTGATTTCATGTGCATTTTTCTCTCTTAATATTACCATTCAAAAACATTTTATATAGTGTTAGTATTATCATTGTGGATTCTTAATGACTGGATATTTTTCTTGCTTGACATGTTTTATAATTAGGGGATATTGTTTCTTTTGTGTTTAATTGGCTGCTTCAACACCAGGAATACAAAAGGGTGGCATACATATTGTTAAATAAATAAAATAACAGATGTCACTTGAGCCTATGATCTGACATTAAATGAGAAATTCACTTGTTGTAGTCTATTCTGGAATTGATAACACTGAGCTTTGTTTGCTAATTTGTGAAAGAGTTAAATTTTCATCAGGATTCTGTTAATTCCTCATTCATTTTTAAAATGGTTGTGTTTTAACTTACTTGTGTCTTATGTTTTAGTTAATACGTTATCTTACTTGGAATTTATTTTTAGCCCCTGAGCATTATTATAGAAAGAGTATTCTATTATTATATTATAGAAATGTGGGGTATGATTTTTACTAATTAAAAAGACATAAATTGAAAGTATTCCCTCTCTCTTTCAAGACAGACAAAGGATGCATCTGTACCAAAGAAATAATCTGGTTTGACACCACTTTAACTGTCATGGCTCAATGAAGATTATCACACCAATTTCTTAAGTGCTGGTAAATCACCTGTAAAACATTGAGAAAGCGTGCACATGTGTGAAAGCCTGGCATGCTTCCTCAACGTCAGAGAACTGTCGGCTCCCCTCCAGAGTCACTGAATTGTTCAGGGAGAGAGAATTTCCTCTGAATGGAAACGTTGCATTCAGAAAAAATTCCCTCCTCCAAACGATTCAGTGACGCTGGAGGGGAGCCAACAATTCCTTAACATTGAGGAAGTGTGCCAGACGTTCACACATGCATGTTTCCTCAATGTTTTAGAGGTGATTTACCAGCACTTAAGCACTGGTGTGATAATCTTCATTGAGCCATGACAGTTAAAGTGGTGTCAAAGTGATTATCACTGGTGTGATAATCTTCAATGCTCCACTCTGGTGCTACAACAAACTACCATTCACAGAATGTCACTCTGGATTATTTCTGCAGTGCAGATGTAGCCTGAATCTTCCTGTGGCAGATAGGATGCAGGTTTATCAATAGTTTCTCACTTCCAATGTTTGTTTTCTGCCCGAGAAGACATCAGAAAGTCTCAACAAAGAGGATGTCACTCTTTGTGTGGAGATAAACAGTCTTTCTTTACTAGGGCTTAAGGAGGTCCTGCCTTCCTTGCTCCCATTTTGTTTCCTTTCATTTTAAAAAAGGAAAGGATAGAAAAATTTTAATTATCAGTAAGTCAGTCCCTGACCAGCCAGCCAGGCTTCACTCAAGCAAGAAAGATGTTTTTTTAATCAATGAAATAGGTTTCCCACCATCCTTGATAGTTAGACATAAGTTTCTAGTTCTTTTTTTAGAATACGATTTTGAATAGAATACTAGCAACTTCAGTTTCTCTTGGATGAAATCATTATCTAGATCTTTTTCAGGCTCAGTTCAGAACCAATTTTAGGATGAGAACTGCTTTGGTTTCCTGAGCTGATTACTTATGCACAGACAGAGTGCATCTTTGCTGGTTCTGCTGGACTTCCCACCAACAATAAATTCCATTTATTTGGAATGTAAATAATAATAATAATAATAATAATAATAATAATAATAATAATAAATGATTTATTTATAGCTCGCCCAATCACAAGGAATCTGGGCGGGTTACACCAATAAAATACATAGAAAATACAATGAAATTCAAGGATTATTCCATTCCCAACCCCCCATCCCAATACTAAAATTACAATTAAATAATCAGCACTTAAAAACAATAAAACACAAAAGTGTTAAAATGAAGGGAAGAGTTGGTGGACAGAGCGACGTAGGGCACGGTACACTGGGAGAGGAACTAGGTTGGGAAGGCCTGCAGGAAGAGATCCTTCTTAAGAACCTTCTTAAGGGCTGTAAGGTTGAAAATGTGGCTGATCTCCTCCGGCAGGTCATTCCATAGCTTCGGAGCAGCAGTGGAGAAGGCCCCCTGGGTAACTGAAGTTAGCGTAGATTTTTTCGGCTGAAGTAGATTCTTCCCCGAGGTCCTTAGTGTGCAGGACAGATAGTACGGAAGAAGGCGTTTGCTTAAGTATTCTAGACTCAAGCCATGTAGGACTTTAAAGGTAATCACCAACACCTTGTACCTTGCCTGGAAACTAATTGGCAGTCAGTGAAGGGATTTCAAAACTGGTGTTATATGATCATTATGAGAAGTCCCTGTAATCAACTTGACTGCCATATTTTGTACAAGTTGGAGTTTCCGAAATTGGCATGAGGGTAGCCCCATGTAAAGCACATTACAGAAGTCTAACCGAGAGATTATCAGTGCATGTACTACTGTTACAAGGTCTCCTGGTGACAGGAAGGGACGCAGCTGGCGTATCAGCCAAAGCTGATAACAGGTGCTCCTGACTGTTGCATCCACCTGAGCTGTCAGCTGAAGCGACGAGTCAAGGAGCACCCCCAAGCTGCTGACAGAGTCCCTCAGGGGAAGTGTAACCCCATCCAGAACTAGCTGGCATAACTCCATAACTCCATATATCATGCAATTTTGAGATGTGTGGTTCTAGAAGAATGATGGTGCCATGTTTTTGTGGTTCCATTCTCATTTCTCTTTTGGTGAATGTTCACCTTTAGATGAGAGTTCACCAAAAATGTTGCTGGTGGTGTGTGGTTTGTTTCTTCATTCATACATGCCAGGATTCCTCAGGTTCCCCATACTGATTAACATGTATACAAGGTCACTGGGAGTTTGGAGAATGGGTTTCATCACTATGCAGATCCACCCAGCTCTATCACTTCTTTTTAATGCTGATGAAGCCATGGAAGTCCTGAAACAACATCTGGATTCAGTCGGGGACTGAATGTGGTTGATCAAAATGAGGCTTTCTAAATGTTTCCTCTTGAAATTAATAAGATTTTTGGAGTGCTTCACTTCATCTAGATCATACATATGATGATTAATTAAGACTATGAAAATTATTTTCTTGTGTCCTGGGTTTTATTCTACAAGTGTTAGTAGTCTGTTTTGTTAATTGTATCTGTGTCTTGTAGCAAAGTATTGTTAGCATCAATATCTGTGGAACAATGATTCCAGATTTCTGTGCACATGTTTTCACAAAGAAACAGCTAATACACATCTGCCAGGAGAACATCTTATATTGCAAACCACAGCATAAATCATTAACATGCTTTGAAATCAGTGCCTGAAACAACAAGTTTCCACCATTTATCACCTGAGTGGATACTAATATAATTATTCTCCAGTTTTAGGAGATAGTGATTTGTTACAGAAACGGTTCACTTGAAAATCCTCAGTAAAGTTAGGCCAAAAAAAACAAAACAAAACAAAAAACCAAACCTGAACAGTTTCTGCAAGGACAAAAGTAGCTGCATACTGCGATATATTTTATTTTATTTTTTGAGGCTGGTTATTGTTCACCTATTCCTTCTCCCTGAATTGTCTTCCTTTGCCCTCCGTAATGTAAGTGTGTTGCCAAATCTATTTTGGCTACTACTTCTCCCCACATTTGAGGGATCTCCAAGTGAATAATACAGTGAGGAGAAAGAGATCTAAGAAAAAAATGTTTCTAGAGAGAATGGGGAGCAATACTGAAATCAGAAGAGATGAAACGATTTAGGGCCCGAACAGACAGGCCAAAATAAAGCTGCTTCTGGTCACTTAGGAGGTATGCTGTTTAAATGACACACACATCTTAAGAGGCCAGAAGCTGCACCAAAGCTGTGCTCCAGTCCTTAGGAGTGGAGCACGGTTTCCAACCTCTTAGGACACATGCATCACTTAAACAGCATGCCTCCAAAGTGACCCAAAGCAGCCTTATTTTGGACTGTCTGTTCGGGCCCTTAGGCCCAGCCCAGATGGGCCTTCATCACGTGTGAGGGGTGTCAAAATGGTGGCACCCCGTACAGATGGGCGCCGCCATCGTTATGTAAGTGCCGCGAGGTTTGTCCACTGCGTTTTCCCCCAGGCGGAAAACTAAGTGCCAGCAGACCACCCTTTTGGGGCAGTCTCTACCGGGCCAGAGTTAAAATAAAAGGTGCCCTGAGAACAATTGATAAATCTCCTTCTCCTGCAAAAATAGCAAACATCTTCCTGAAAAAATATGAGAATATTGAAAGATTTCGATGGAACCCAAAATTTCAATTTTTCTTCTGTGTGAGTGTGCATCTTTGAAAGTTCATCATGTATTTTCTGAGTTAAGCGGTTCACATTACTAGCCCAAATGACAGCTTAATTAGTATCAGTTTCTTTTCAATTTATTTTATTATTTTAATATGCACACACTGGATTATATTTCTTGCCAGTTTCCATTGGATGTTAGTGTTTAACAAGATCTTTAAAGGCTTTCTCTTGTTTGCCCAGTCATATGAGGAAGAGAAACCAGTAATATAACAATGAAAAGGAAACATGGCCATATTTTTAAAAAGACTCTTCTGTTATACATCATTTGCTGTATTTTCCTGAGTTCATGGAAGGAACTAACAGTGCAGCCATATGCATGTTTACTCAATAAATTCCACTATGTTAAGTGGAGCTTGCTCACTAATAACTATGTTTAGGACTGAAACAGTGGTCACTTTGGAAGGAAAAAAAGTAATATTTGCATGCTGCTCCATATTATGAAAGCTGCATGTAGTGTACAAATGATGATATTCAGCAAAAATACTCCTACATCCAAAATATGATGTTAGTCAATTACCTGGCCTATTATTTGTTCCCACATAATAAATCTCTAACACCAAGGAAATTAAAAACATGTTTTCATTATGTATTTCAAGCACCCAGCCAGCCTCCAGGAAACATTGTGTGGAATGTTACAGACTCCAGGGTAGTGCTGAATTGGGAGCAGGTGCACGCAATGGAAAATGAGTCGGAAGTAATTGGCTATAAGGTGAGTACAAGCAAAGCAGTGGTGACAGAGTTTAAAATGCTTGCTAGAAATGGCCAATTTTGTATAAATACCATTTATTTTTACCACTGTCACAGAAGTGTGTTCTGTTTGGGGCTTTTTAGCATCCGTATTTAAAATGTCAAGCTAAGCAAACATATGTTCTATTTAACCTGCAGTAATCTATTTTAGACCTTAATATCACTATTATTTCAATCAGCCATCTCATAACAGTTACATAAAAAATAGGCATTTCTGCTTCATTCACACAGAACACTGAACATGCATATGTCTCTACAGTTTCTTTATCATTGTGTATGTGTGTGTGTGTGTACCTTGAAGTTGCCTGTTGTCTTATGGCAAACATACATTTCATAGGATTTTTGTGGGTGCACAAATATACTGAGAGGTTGTTTGCTGATTCCTTCATTTGGAATACAGCCTACTACAGTTCCTGGTATTCCTTGGTGGTTCCCTGTCCAAGTACTAACCAAGCCCAATCTGCTTAGCTTCCAATGAGGTGTGATCTGGTGCTTTCAGGGTACTTAGGCCATCATAGTTTGTCTGCTGTTAACTGCCCTCGAGTCAACCCCAACTCATGGCAACCCTGTGAATGAGACATGTCCAAGATCCCTTGCCCTCCACTGCTCTGCTTAGGTCCTGTGAATTCAGACCTGTGGCCTCCCTAATTAAGTCTATCCATCTGGAAGAGTCTTCCTTTCTTTGTACTGCCTTCTATCTTTCCTAGCTTCACTGTCTTTACTGAGTCATGCCTTCTCTGGATGTGGCCAAAGTACAACAGCCTCAGTTTCATCATCTTGTCTTACAGGGGTAGGTCAGGTTTGATCTAGAGACCACTTGTTTGTCTTCTTGGACATCCACAGTGTCCTCAGCACTCTTCTCCACTACCACATCTCAGATGGGTTGATTTTTAGCCTATCTGCTTTCTTCACTGTCTAGCTCTCATATCCATACATGGTGATGGGGAATACAATGGCTTAGACAAGTCTAACTTTAGTGCTCAGTTGTATACCTTTACACTTGAGGATGTTGTCTGGTTCTTTCATAGCTGTCCTTCCCATTCCTATTCTTCTTCTGATTTATTGACTGCAGTCTTCATTCTGATCAATATTTGATCGAAGGCATGGGACATCTTTAACTATTTTAATTCCCTCATATTGTAGTATACCAACTTTATTATTACCACTACTGTCACTTCAGTTTCTATGCTGCTTTTCAACATAGCTATGCCCCAAACAATGCACAACGTAAGAAGAGCAACAGAACAACATCTATGTATATCAAAACACCTTTACTGTTTATTGCTGAGAAACTGTTACCAATTCATTTCAAAACATAATACAGCAATCCAAATAAACAACATATAATTTCAGTATATTCCTTTTGGTATTCCATATATATTTTTGTCTGTATGAAGGTATCAGCTATTTTCTTAAATGTCCACATTTATCCTGTGTAGTTATTATCTTTTCTATTTTGAACAGTCACATTTATTTCAACAAATGATTATAATTGAAGTGCAATCTGATGCACAAGTACTGCAAGTGGGCCAACAAAATGTTGCAGCATATAATGTCCTTGTTCACTGTTTCAGCCAATAAGTCTGCAAGCCATCCAGGATACCACACATTTTTTTAGTTTTAGTTTAGTCGGTGTATCATATGCTCTGAGCATGTTTAGTCATTGTTGGAGGAGGCTTTTCCCCTACTAAAGGTTATGTATTTTGGTAATTTTTAAAATTTTCATCCCACCTGCTGACATTTCCTTTTCAGCACTGATTGTGTCTTTCTTTATGGCTACTGTTGCTATTCCCTTTGGCTAATGCCAAAATCACTTATAAATTAATGGTATCCTGAAAGCAACTTTATTTTAGGGGAACTCTACATCTGTTATTTAAAATGCAAAGAGATCTTGTAGTACCTTTGTGTTACACGATCTCTTTGCATAGTGATATTCCGGACTAACACAGCAATGTCTCTCAATTCAATATAGAATCCAGTAGGAGGTATGTAGTTAAATTCCATAATGGAGTGATTACTTGCTACAAGGAGATTTTCTCTTCCCATAGCTCATAATTCCACACATTTTTCATTTGTTTTAGCATCGAGTGCCCTCTTCCTCTCTTTAATCCACATAACGACAAACTCCTACTAGAAAAATAATTTATAGAAGACTGAAACTCAACAGAATAAATTATATGTTTGTTGTGATATATTCTCTTATTCTAGTTTAAAGCAATGATAAATGAGCTTGATCTATGTGGTGTATTTTCACTATCTTCAAAGATACTAGGTATAATTCTGCTGTTTGCCCTTCAAACTACCGTTTTAAAAAAAGTTCCCTCCTCTTTCTTCTTAAAAAATGACATTAATATATTATAGTAGATTAAATTATACCATTAACTTGATCAATTTTCTTTTTATACTGCAGGTTCTATACCGGACTAGCAATCAGAACCAGCTCAGTGTCCTGATCACAAACAGAACCTCTGCAGAAATTCTACTGCCTTTAAATGATGACTATATTATAGAAGTGAAAGCAGCAACTGATGGTGGAGATGGCATTAGCAGTGAACAGATTAAGATTCCCAAACTAGCAAGTATGTTTACTGAATGTTGAGCTACAACTTTTAATGCAATTTTCTTTCTCTCAGTTCCTCCTTATAACTCTCTATGCTTTCTGATAACCCTAACTGGGGGATTTTCCAGCCTCACAAAGCTATGTTTGGGGAAGGTGGCTTCTCTTTAGAATTGGTGTCGGTGCAAGATATGACTCTCCCTTAATGGAACAAATTAGCCTGGCTCTTCTTCAGAGCAGAAGACTAGGCTGCTATTTTCTAGGATTTTATGTAATAGAATGTAGCATGGAAGCCTGCATGTCCAAATAGCCACTCAGATGAAGTGTCAGGCACTCAAAAATATCTGAGTTCATAAGATAAGAGAATGTACAGAATCTCTTGCACCAGTGTTTCATCTTGCACCAGCAAGAGATCAAATTGTAATTACAAAACTCCATGTGATGGTGGGGCAGGGCCTTAGAATGCATCCCCCTATTCCACATTGAATGTACAGTTTCCAACTGTCTGAACAAGGCTACCAAATCCTACATGGTTTGTGTCCAGATTACCTACAGAATGACCTCCTCTCATATAATCCATCCTATACACTCAGGTCCTCTAATGGACATTTACTTCAGTCAGCCAGGACTAGGTTGGCAACTGTCAACTAGAGGACTTCTTCAGTTGCCTCTAGATTGTTGAATGACCTGCCAAAGGAGATTCAACAGCTGAATACACTGTCTGAATTTAAAAACAGCATTGAAGACAAGTCTTTTCCAGTAGACTTGTCTAAGTAATTTTTAAATTGTCAGTTTAGATGATGAATTGTAAATGTGGCTTCTTTTAAAATATATGTCCTATTTGTCCTCTTAAACTGTTACATGTTTTCATGAATGTGTTTTTAATTGTTGTTGTGCATAAATTAAATCCATGAAAATCCATGAGAAGAGGTGGGTAAGAAATTACTATTGTTGTTGTTGTTCTTTTGGCAGGAACAGGGGTATAATACAAGTATGGAGCAAACACAAGTCCAAGATCTGCCCAAGTCAGATCTTAAGTGTGTAGTGTTTGATACTTATGTTGCTTTTGAAATTAGGACTGGCTATTATCCAGAGGACTTGGAAATGTCTCATACATAGTGTCGTCATGAGTTGAAGCCAACTCATGGGCAACTACAATATCCAGAAAGCTAACAGTATACAGCTGCGTAGTTAGCCAGCCCTCAGTTTAAGGAAGGACGTAACTGGCTGCACAACCATGACAATATTCATATCCTTCCAGAGGGATTTGGCATACTCATTTATCAAAGAATCCAACATGTCCCTTTTACAAGCCTAGGTGGATATGGGGATACCTTGCTTGTCTTGTGAACTGAAACATTCCCATTGCATTGGTAGGACTCACCAGGTAGGCCTGGTTAAGTTAAACTGATGTAATATCAGACTGCACTAAAAGCTGACTCCCAGTCTAAACATTGTTTTGTCTGAAAAGCTCCTGTCTTTGAGAGACAGTTGACATTGGGAAGGCGATTCAGCACAGCTTCACTCAATTATACCTTGCAGTTGCTGTGGAAGCCACAAAAATGTATTTTGACCACTGTCACAGGCCTGTTACAGACTGCTACAATAAAGCTGCTTCGGGTCTCTTTGGAGGTATGCTGTTTAAATGATGCATGCATCCTAAGAATCCAGAAGCTGCACCAAAGCTGCACTCCAATGCTTAGGAATGGAGTGTGGCTTTGGCGCAACCTCCGGACTCTTAGGACCCATGCATCATTTAAATAGCATACCTCCAAAGAGGCCCGAAGCAGCTTTATTTTGGCAGTCTGTAACAGGCCATTGTCAGTCCATTTAGGTAAGATGTTATTAGTCATCTTTCTGGTGTAGTGGTTTGAGTGTTAGATTACGGCCCTGGAGACCAGGGTTCAGTTCCTTGCTTAGCCATGGAAACCTTCTAGGTGACCTTGGGTGAGTCACACACTCTCAGCCCCAGAAAACCCTGTGATAGATTCACCTTATGGTCACCATACTGTAAGTCAGAAATGACTTGAAGGTAAGCAACAACAACAACAAATCAAGGATTTTAATATGTTTCAAAAACATCTTCAAGAAATATTTCATAATTAGAAGTGGAAGTACACAAAAATGGAAAATGGGTAGGTGATTTTGAAACCAGAATGTCAACTAATAATGAACATGCAATACAATACCTGTATTTCACAGAAGGCTCAGTAGTATGGTATGGACTAAAGGTATAATGCTGTAATCATCATGTAAACCATCCCAGACTAGTATTGGAGCAACTGAAAATTAGCAGTATGAAATGTTAATAAAGAGATACAGTCAGTCAAAAGTAGGCAACTGTATTGAAGGGAGAGACATTTCTGTTTTGTTTTTAAGTCGAACTTGTAGGAATCTAGTAAAGGATCAGCTAGCATTGACAAGATATTTTAAGGATTGAAAACGCATATACTTTAACTGATCTTCAACTAATTATTGATTTTCCCATTTGTTGCAGGTATGGACGCAAGAGGCTCTGGTGCAGCAATCTTAAATAATCAGCCCAGGTTTATGTCAATAACACTTTTCTTGATTTCCAAAGTCTTGTGGTGATGCATTCTCATGCATAGGCCAAGCTCTGGAGAATCATTTGCTTAACAAGTGCTTTTTAGAACAACAATAACAACAGCAGCAGATGGTGGTTATGCATGGATCTACTGCCACTCTGAATTTAAACTCGTTCTATGATTTTGGATATTTCATTCAAAACAAAACAAAAACAAATCATACACACATTAACTGGTTCCTTCTGAAGGAATATAAAATGCCTTAAAATGTAATGAACCAAAGGAGTTTTTGCATTACATGCTTCAGAAATGACAAAAATAAGTCGATGAGCATTGTGAAAAGTTTTGAGAGTTCCATTTTCCAAGTAACACCAAATTATTTCAACATAGATTGCAGCACAGCTATCCTAATACACTAAAAATGGAAGACAAAAACAGATTTGTGGTGTAGCAATGTTTGATGGAGAACTTTGAATTGTTTTCTAAAAGTCTCACAGCACTGAATTATATTTGGATAAAATTTTGCACTGGTCTTTTGTTTAATGACCTCATCTGTCATAGATTATTTATATATAAATATATGTACATACATACATATAGAAAAGACCTTGTTCTCTCTAAAGCCCATTTAACCCACCCACACATCCACTTATTTGTAAACTTTACATGCCTGCTCAGTTTTTTAAAAAAAACATATCACAAATTCAGTTTCTAGTAATCTAATTTTTTCCTCTACATTTCTTAATCTTGCTTTAATTATGGAGGGAAATTGATATGGGTTCCCCTGTGAACTCTTAAGTTGTAGGGGAACTGTCTACATAACATAACATCATGACTTAGATATCAAGGCACTCAAAAGTGTTTTTATTTTCATGTTTGGAGCACGGAGTGGCTACAATATCCTCTGCTTGGTCTTTCCTCCTGTTATGGTGCTCCCATAGAGAGCTGTTTTTCACAAGGCAAGTGTAGTGAATCTCTGCTATCCTTTAGCTCTAATCTGCTTTGTTTTCTTTCTGTTGTTCAGACATAATCCTGACCTCCACCCGAAAAAATCTTTAGGCTGCTGAATATACAGTGTGTGTGTGTATATATATATATATATATACAAACAGACTGCAAACTATCCTTACTCATCACATTTTCAGATATGCTTCCTCAGGCTTTCTTTATAACTTTCAGCAGTTACTTCAGTTCCTTATATTTAAATACTGTTCTCTATACATCATATTTATCATTATATTTTATTTTATTAAAAATAAATTAATAAATTAAGTGCCCAGAGTAGAACATTACATTTTAGGCCTTATATCCAGGGAATATTATCTCCCTAAATGTTATGTTGTGTATGTGAATAGGCAGCCCTAAATTTATTGCCCTTCAATATGCCACTTCAGTACTTTCTGTCGCATTCATTACATCCATTTTGCATATTGCTCCTGCTGCAATTTCTCCACCCTACTGTTTAGAATTATTCTGGATGATAGTGAATTCCCTGCGGTTTTCTTATTTATAAACAAAGATTTTTCTTGGTGTCATTAACTGAATCTATACACCCAGAGCAATGGGTGCATAAAAATCTATCCTGGGTGCATTTGATTTGCTATAATTTTAGTGCTCACACAAATAATTTGCATCCCAAAATATTAATGGCACACATGCTTGCCTACATGTCTGCCCAAACCAGGTGTCATCCAAGAATGAGATCTGTAAAAATGCAAACAGTGTCTTATATTTTCTTATTCATTCAGCTCTAAAATGATCATACTTCTGTAACTTAGAAACACATTTATTTTCTACGTTTTGTGGGGGGAGGGGCAAAATCTGTATATAATGTATATAGTAAAATAAGTACCTACTTGCTCTTCAACATGGCAAATTACTGATGCTTCCAAACACATACAATAGGTGGAAATTAACCCCTTCTTCATGTATTTCATATCCATGCAATAAACAGTCAATTTGCCATTCTTTTTACATTAGAATGTCCCCTAACCTCATGCCTTCCAGATATTTGAGACTTCAAGGTGTATCAGCCCCATCCAGCATGCTTAGTGGCCAGGAATACTGGAAAATTGCAGTCTTAAACATTCATAAGGCACAAGGTTATGGAGGGCTATTTAACATCCTCTTCTTGTACTGCCATTTTCATGATCATCTTACTAAATTTAAATTTGAACTCTAATATCTCCATGAGATGGGTACAGAGTATTTTGTTTCATATTGGAAAGTTTATCAATTTTTTCCTTCAACTTCTAGCTGTGTGTGTATATCCTATGGTTAAATGTATGTAATTTTTTTTTATTCCAATAAAATATTTATAACATTGAAAAGATTTTCGTATTATGTTATGAAAGAGTCAAAACTATTTCAGAGTACTATACTGTTCTATAGATATTGGTCAAGAGTGTTGAGTGTAAGAGTTCATCCATATTGGCCAAAATTAATGGGAGATTATGGTTTTTATTCCTGTAATGACTGCTGGCTTCCAAAATCCAGACAATACATTGGTAATTCTAAGACATTTCAGGCTTTCCCCCATCCCTCCTTTCCATAATATTTTTGTTAGCTAGCATGGGTCAGTAACAGGATCTTTACCAAAAAGTGATGTGTCCTTTTCGAACTGAACTCCAGAGAAAGATGGAATTATTTGGATGCTAATCAAAGTTGCCTCAGTTAGCCGATCAATACTTGCAGGCTTGCCCTGAGCTGCAGTTTGTTGCCACACCTACTGCCAAACATGAGGTGGAACATACTTTTCCAGTCTTGGATAGGGCTGGGGGAACCCTTTTACACTGGCTATTGTTCTGCTTCTAAGCACAATTTAGTTACTGATTCTTATTCTAAGAATGCCCTAGGATGGAGATGCCCAAGGAATGTTAGGCTAGAGATACCTGAGTGATCATGTTCTGAAATATAACTCTAGTTGATTTCAGAGATGGAACAGTCACCAAGACACCGTTTTTCAACCCATCAACTCTTTATTCTGAAATAAGATGAATAGTGACTAGTATGGGGTCTTTTTTGCAGTGGCTCCTGGGCTGTGAAACATTTTCCATTGTGAGCCTTATCTGAATATTTCATGTTAAACATTGAATAGACTCCAGCAGTTAGTAGACTCCAGCAGGGAAGCTGGACAACTACACTCCCTCTTGCTTGGACCACAGACCTCTACTGTTAGCTGGACTATCCTAATGTGCCTCTCAGAGTACTCCAACACTCAAATCATGTGGGATACAGGTGAAATCTGACAGATTTGGCCAGATTGGTGCATGGCTCAATTTATACAATCTAGAACATGACCGAAAATATTCTGTAACATGTATAAAGTTTGTAGCTGTAGACATTATATGTAAACACAGATCCCTGAAGGATATATTTTTGAAGAAAGAAAGAAAAGTGATTTTTGTCTTACTGAACATAACTGATAAAATTGACATAAAGAATCTAATTGTAATACCAAAGTAAAACTAAAGCTATCAAACCAAGGAATTTGACACTTTAAAGTATGGAGGAGGGTGTATCAGGATAATGCTATACCTAAGGCTTAAATTCCTTTACGTTTAAACTATATAGGGTACATTTCATTCTTTGGGGAAAACAAGATCCAGTGTGTCTTTGCATCTTTTGAGAGTACCGTATTATTCCTTTTCTGAACCTTTCAGCTTGAACTGTTCATTTGAAGTATGGAAAATGAATCCTCCAATTTCTTTACACACCATTTCTAACAAATGACCCATTGCAATACTCTCTATATAAAAGTTATGATTTTCAGAAAATGAAAGAGAAACTTTTCTCTTATTCCCTCATTTTTATTGCCCTGCACTTCTACAAATTTTCCTTAAAACATTGGGGCTTTATTCCTTGCTTATATTTCATTTTAATCGCTACAAAACATGTGCATACCCACAACCCAAAGCAACAGTCTCCAGCCAAATGTGAAGGAGACAAAATCCATTCTTGGCTTTTCTGCTTTGTTACAGAATGAAACGGGAGTCACTGGACAACATTACTAAGAATCAGGACATCCTTCATGTACTGCCAGTTGCTACCAAGCCCAGCATTTAGTCCATTAAAAAAGCCAATTATAAACCAAATGTGATTACATGGCCCCTACATGAGCACTATGATGCTGATCCAAGAGCTTGAAATAGAATGAGCTGCGAGTCCAACATCCATTAGCAACAACATCCTGGATTCCATTTTCTGGATGGACTAAGCACAGCAGTTTACTGAATATAATAGCACCTTAAGCTGAAGTCTTAGTTTTTGACTAGCTTTTCTGCACCAAGGCTTAGATCTGCCATTACAGTTGAAGTTGTTATAGAAAATAACAGAGATCTCATTAAATACAATGGTGCCCACTTCATAAAGCATATCTGTAACTGTGATCAAACGTAGGCACACACACACACACACTTCCTTTCACTTTGCTCTCTAGCTTCAAGAGAGAAACCATAGCTTGCTTTAAAATCTTTAACCTGTAATATCCCAAAGAAGGAAATCTGATTTAATGAAAATTTAGTAATTTAGATATCCATGCAGGAACTCCACATCCAAACTAGGCAAGACAGTCATTTAACTTTGGTGGCTTTTCTCTGCCCTGCAAATAAAGATTGCAGAATGCAGAAAATGTGTGCTTACATTCACTTTAAAAACCAGGCATTCCAAACATGAACAGAAAGCTATGGTGCATGTTATTCATCTTTAGAGCCGCAAGGGACAACTGATATACTTACAAGCTGTTGCTTCAAGCACAGCAGCTGCACCCATTCCTAGAGACATTAGATCTGGCTACAGTCACACATCCCTAAGTTTCATTCCTTCTAGATTGCTTTAATGCATTTCACAGAGGGCTACCTTTGAAAAGTGTTTGGAACCATCAGTTGGGCCACAGAGCAGCTTTTATATTGTTAACTGTGGCTGGCTACAGGAAGCACACAACTCCTTAGTTACAACAGCTCCAATGGTTGCTGCCCTACTTCCACGCACAATTCAATGTGCTGGTTAAGATCTATGAAGACCTCTGTGGCACAAGTCCAGGTTATCTGAAGGACAACATTTTCCAATATGCCTTGTGTTTTGGGATCTTCAGAGGAGGCTCTTCTCTCTGTCTCACAACCCTCATAGGTATATCTGGTGAGAATATAGAATAGGGCCATCTCAGTGGTTGCTCCCATGTTCTGGAATTCCTTTCCTAGACAAGCTAAACTGTTACTGTCCTTGCTGTCTTTCCATAGGCATGATGAAAGGAAACTTTAATAATGTGCTATACAGTGCGCCCATGCCATACGTGGGTGCACTATATACGGCTTTAACCTTACATGGAAGGTTAAGCCACTAGGAATATAATGGCATACGTGCAGGAGCATTCCCCTATTAAAACAAATGGGGTTTGAGTATACATGTTTTCCCCCATATCCGGGGGGGGGGACTGATTCCCCCCATATGGGGAGGGCCCACTGTATTATCTATTTTTTTTAAAAAAAAGTTATGCTTTTAAATAGCTTCTAAATAGAATTGATAGTTTAATTATATTTTAACCTTTGTACTCTATGACATAACTTAATGCTGCATCTGTTTTAATTTTTTAAATCTACCTCAAGTCTCAAGGTTGGGAAGAGGCAGGAAATAAATGATTATTCTTATTATGCATGTTGATTATGACTTGCACATATAAATGCGACTTTCTAAATCAAACAATATAGAACGTATAATAAATCAAATGTTTGCAATAATGAAATATTCACAATAAAGTCTGATAAAGCTTGGTTTTATTCAAGCTGGCATTTGTACCTTAGAAACAACATTAACATACGAAGAAAGAAAATGGGCTTATATTTCTTGGTATATATGATTTTATGATTCATTTTCATTTTTTAAAAACTATACCCTGCACAATCATCATACGTTTTCAGAATGCTTCAGGAAAGGATAACAATAATAAAACAAACAAAAATTGTAGATTTTTAACAAAAGCAGAAGTAACATAATGAACAAAGGGCAATTAAAACAACAGGAGACATTTTAAGAGCATAATCCACAATATAAAGCTTACCCAACTGACATCTTGAAAGTCCTGAGACCAACACAGACAGACAGACAGATGGAAGGATAGGGGAATGGGTGACATCAATGGACGAACTGAGATCCTTTTGCTGCATACTAAATGCTCTGAGGTTGGTCTGTTGTGAGCATGGCTGGCATCTGCTCTTTCCAAAAACAGTCTCCTGCCATGCTCACAGCAGACTAGCCCCAGAGCATTTAGTACATGGCAAAATAGCCTCAGACAGAATTTGTTTTGAGCATAGCTGGCACCCACTTTTACCACTCAATTTGAGCCAGTTCTGCCTTGCTGGCTGGGGAGAAAGAAGGATAGTGCCATGCCTGTGGCAATCCCAGCAGGCACACCATCAGCATATTATATGTAAGGCCACTTTGCTGGGTACCAAATGATTGGTACCATTCTGCTCGTGAGTATTTGTTGGGAGTGTATTAGCGCCTGCTCTCAACAAGTCACGGAATACAGGGAAGGGAAGGGCAAAATGAGGGCATTGCCTGCCCCAAAGAATTCTGCAATTGTAAATGAAATTTTGTTCTGGCCTCAAATTTTTAGCTCTGCATCCAACATTGAAAACTAATTTCATCTTATTGATGTATTTTTTATGCCTAACTATTCCTAAATAATCAACATTTTCAAGTTACCGTAATGATGGGAATTTTGAGACTGAAGAAAAAATTCATGGGAAGCAGAATTCTTATGAGGGGGTGTTCAGAACCCTTAGTTTGCCCCCTACCTGCTACACTCCTGGGCTGGACTTCAAGTTTCAAAATACAGGACATCCTGTAGAAAATATGACCCCTGGAAACCCTATAGTCATACCATGTGGCCCACTCATTTTCTACTTCTGAAAATAGTTCTGAAGGTATGTCTCATTTCCCCACTTTTTAGTCCACTTTATACTCCCACTTATTATTTCCCCCCGAATTACAGCTGTTCACTATGCATACAAAGATTAATCCAAAATGCATTTTCTTGGACCCAAACTGAACACACTACAAAAAAAGTGATTTTAGTATAATAAAACGATAACAAAAAGCAGGATAGATCATCTCCTCCTCATGCAACTGATGTCCAGTAAAGTAGTTGGGGAAGATACAATTGTGCAATGGGCCAAAATACTGACTTAGTAGGGATCATGAAACAGTTGTGGATGAGTATTCACGGTCCCTAAGTTACCCCAGGATCAGGCCTCTGATTGCCCTACATTTTTAATATTAGAAGGGAAGCTGTGGGAAATAGCCTAGGCATGACCCCGCTGTGGACGCCTGACCAGCTTGTACATGAGAAAACCAGTTAGGAATAGCCAGGACTAGGAGGCACCCACCATGATGAAATTCTGTGAGGCTCCAGCATAATCCCTTTTGTCTACAGAGGACAGTGAGAAGATCATGGCCAAAGGTGATCACTCAAAACACCTGAGACAAGGGAGCACTGGCAAACCCCTTTGTCTAGCATGTTTACAGTAATCACTCAAACCATCAGCTTCTAATCTGAAACATTCTTTTCCCCCAGGGAAACCAATTAGTAGAGCTTTTAATCCATTCAAACCTTGGTTTCTGCCCCTAAGACATAATTCTTTTTATATATACAGCTAGCAAAAAAGCCAATCTTCTGTCTAGTTTGCAAGCAAGTGGGCGCTCTGTCAGTTTGACTAGACCAAGCTTCTCAATATGCCAGCTAACCCCCCTTGCCACAGTAGATATTGAGTTATTCTCCATTCTGGATTTCCATCTATTGGAATCAAGATCCATGTTGGTAATGTATCACCATTAGAAAAGCCTATAAACTACTCCAGTTCTCCCACCTTTGCTTTCCTAGCTCTTGTATGTGTGTGTGGGTGTGTGTGTTGTGTGTGTTGTGATTCTCCTAATAAAAATACAAAACTTATTTGAATTTCCCTTTGGAGTTCTGTGTGATTCAGACCTTGTATAGTTGGGTTGCCATCCCAAGGCTGCTGTTACCCCAGCCATACTATGTCTCTCATTTGAGCCAATACTATAATATTAATTTGTTGGCATCCTCCCCGGACCCCAGTATTTTTGGTAACACTTACTTAGCCAAGATTGTGACACTACTGTAAACCCCGTTCCCCCTATTGTAGACATCCTTCCCCCCAAAAAAATCTACTTTACATAGCATTACAAGGAAAAGGAGGTCCATTCTGCTAGTGAACAGATCCCAGGTGAATGCTGATTCCACCAGGTTGGGGGGGTGGGTGGCCAGGAGAGATTACTTAGTTAAGCATACATAACTAAGTACCTATTACAGGATTTCAGCAAACAGAAAGACTGATTATGTTTCAAATTATGAATTAATAGCTATCACTGTGCCTGAAATTTCAAGTAGCAAAGTCATTTTGCAAACATCAGAGAAATAAACACTTCAAACTAGATTTTATAAAATCAAGTCAACAGCCTGAATTCTTGGCTATAAACCTCAGAAAAAGAGGGCAATTGGCAGAGATCTAAATTTAGCCATGTTTAGATTAAGTCAACTGAAATCACTGAGACTTGGGTCAATTGCCACTAGTGTTCCAATAAGTTCACTGGCTTTATTCTTTACATTCCTAGGTCTGATTCTGTATTAGTATTAAGGTTTATTTTATTTTATTTATATGCTAGTTTTCTCTGAGTGCAGGACACAAGGTGGCTTCCATAACCAGATTTACTGGTTATGTTATATGAGAGAGAAGTTTCTAAATCTCTGTAGCAATGGCTTGAACCATTCTTGATTTCTGCATGTTACTACCTAGAATGCTGCTATTCAAACTGATGGTCCCTGGACTGGTGCATGGGTGCTGATCTCTGGCAAGATTCCAGGAAAAAAAGCAACTGCTGCATCCAATGGGCACAAATTTAGTCGTGGAACCTGGGAAATAATAATTGCCAGTCCCCTACATTACATTGTCTGAGAAGCACTTAGCTGTGTGGCTCTTGGGGAAAAAAAACTGATTGGGACTTGATAAACCAGGAATGGGAAACCTGAAAGCCTCCAGATGTTGCTGGACTTGCAGCTCCTAGAGTTCTCACCACTGGCTATGCCATGCCTGGACTTGCATTTCAACAGCATTTGGAGGACTGCATGCTAGATCTTCAGCATTCATAAACTCAGTACTCAGTAGGAACTTGATTTGAATACCAGATGCCAACAAATTATGAACCAATTTGGGCCACTTTGGACTGGCCCCAGAGCTACCCTGAGGCAAAATGAGCTTCCTTCCATAGGGACCAGTACCTTGCACAAATTACTGTTGGGTCTTCTGATTAAGAAAGACGTTTTGTCTCTAGAAATAGCATCTTTTCAAGCTGCATTCTGATTTGAAATCTGAGAAGGACAGGGCATGTGGGAATACGATTCAGTACTGACAGATCCACCTTTAAATCCTCTGGTGTGCTTTTACCCAGGGCACTCTAATCATGGCACTTTCAAGAAAGGATTGTAATCACGGTAAATGGTACTTTCAGCCTCCTTCCTGTGTTGCCAAGTTAGCTGGTAGAAAGCAAGGGATGTTGTCTTGGGTTGTGGGTGGAGTGGGTTCAAGTTATGTTTGTTTATAATTTTAAAATTATTTCCTTTCTTCTCAAATATTCTTGTTAAAAATCAATCTTTAGTTGTTATTTTCTGCCATGAGTTTTTAAATCATGACAACATCCTTTGTTGTTCTTTTACTTTCTAAATCTCCATATTGTGTGTGTGAATGTATATTTGTTGTGTCGATATTTTGCATTTAGAAAAAATGCATTATTTTAATTAAGATACTGTTGTCCTCCAATGCCCCCTCCATAAAATCTGATCTTTCTAGTACTGCTTCCTTCCTGTCACTTGATATTTTGAGCTTTGTTTTTTGTGTAGAACTTAATGTGAGAATTCAGACACTTCCTCCCTTATGATTATTTTTACAACACACACACACCCCAGCTATTTGAATACCATTATTTTCATAACATTTCTTTAATAGTCCCAGAAGCAGTCAGGTGAGGATACAATCTCTTGTGTTTCAGAATCGCAGTTCAGATTCAGAACCTGAGACAAATCACACAGACTCTGAACCAATCTGACCCAAACTCAGTCTTATAGTCAACATATGACTCTACTAGGAATTCTGTGTGTAGCTGAGGGAAAGTATCCTTTCAACAATTCCTTCTTAGTAGAAATAGTAGGTAGAAACTGTGTGGGGAAATAAAAATAACTTGACAATTTAACAAGACCAATGGCCTAAAGAAAGAGGTTCTATGAAAACAGGCCATGGAATGAGATTATTTCAATTTTCCAGTGTCAAACTGAATTCCCAACGTAACACACTTTACACTTTAAACATGCCATCTACTTCACATTCTTGAATATTAATCTGTGTAAATTTACAGCACTTTATAAATAAAGGTTAATAATAATAATAATAATAATAATAATAATAATGTGATTTTTCTTCTAAGAAAGAACAAAAATCTACATTTTCTCCTTTAATTGGTCAGTTACTAACAGGAGGCAGAAGTGGGCAGCTCCTTCTGGCTTCATCTGTATGTAATGTCTTAACAATAGGCAGTAAAACTAGCAGCTCTGCATCAGGGAATGCATTAATCTGACAGCTTTCCGACGGATATAAATAAGTATGAAATACTGGGTAAATAAAATAAGCTTGAAGAAAACAAAGCAGAGGATAAAAAGCCTCCCAACGTTATTTTCCACAAATGGTTCCCAGCACTGAAAAACAAAATGAATAGGCACTTAGAATGCAGATATTTCCATGAACAAATTGCATCTAGCATATACACAAAGGCCAAAATCCTGTTGGTGACTTATGCATGTATAAATTCCCCTATAGAACCAGTTGGGTGTGTCTGTCAAATTCAGTTATGGAAGTGACGCAAGACATGCAATGCCATTGCATGTACACATTCAGGAGTATACAGTACTTGGGTGTGCATCCCATTGATCTGGAACATTGTCATTAACACAATGGTTATGTAATAATCAATGTATGATTCCACATGTGAGGACTGAGAGTACATAACCCAATGTAGGGTCTTGGCCTGTTTCTTTATTTCTATGGCATATTTAAATGATTTAAATGTTGACAGAGATGTATACCTATTATGATTCTCAGGATACCAGTTTCCTGAAAGCAGGGGGAAGACAACATGTAGCTCTCATTGTTGGACTGCAAATCCCATCAGCCAAGACAGCATAGCTCATTTGGGTGGATTTCAGGAGCTGCAGGCCAACACCACCTGAATGTTCACATATTGGCCATCTCCACCTTACACTCTCCATTTTCTTTTCATGATAGCAATTTCTCCTGCACAAGCATCTGTGTTATGTTGCTCCTTTATCCTCTGTTTCCATCCTGCCATCAAGTTCAGCTTTCTGTTTCTTGATTGTCACCTCAAAATAGTAAGCAATACAGCAAAGAGCATTGGTAGTTGGCCCCAATGGAACTTGAGCCAAGAACAGCTTTGGTGGCTTAAGGGAAAAAGTCCAAGCAGACAGTAATAGCATCCAAGCATGCACCCAAATTGCATGTGCCTGATACAAACCAAAGTTACAGTTCTTTACAAGAGGCTTATTCATAATAATTGATGTCAGTCGTAAAGCACTCGCAGTTCCAAAGACTTTACAAGCTTGTTCGATTGTTACCCAAGTGGCTCATTGTTATATAAGCATATCTTGTAACAGAAAAATTAATCTTTAGTTCTCATTGAACCCAATCTAGACACATGAACCTGAATTCTTAAGAATGGAGAAAACAATTTTGAGATAACAAAATAGCAGGTGCCACTGAACTGAGCATACAAAGAGACATAAGACATCTTTTTAACAGAAATGGAGCCACACTTTTATCACATAATTCTGAATATTTTTCCTCAAAGGGATGACAAAGAGAACCAAAGAGAGGTTTTTCCTCCTATTCCAGAAATAATGAGACTCATTTGTGAATGAGTGGCCATGTTCAGTGAAACGTTACTATCTCACACTTTTCTAAAAGATAGGAACGGGCAATTAAAGGAAAGCTATTGGCAAAAACAGGCCTTAAAACTAGTGCCTGGGTTTGCTTGTTTTACTCTCCTCTCTTCTCTATCTTTTCCTTTTGTGCTATAGACTACACAGCCACAGGGAAAGTCCTATTTTTGCTCTTCATACTGCAGCTTTTCTACTGAACAGTAAAACAAGAAAATCCATAATGACTACAAGTCACATGACCAATATGTCATATCCCATAAATTAGAAGACCCAAGTTCAATATGTTGCTTTGTCTCATAAGACTTTGAATATATCATGTCTTCGCTTTTAGCTTTCATTTCCTGATGGAGAAGTAAAAGCTATTAACATGGGAAGTTCCTCAGAAGTATTACTATTGGGCTGCGTACTAAACTTACTCAGCCTTCTGTCAGGGAATCCTGGAAACGAAACCAGAAAATCATTTCCGATTTAAATTAGTGTGTCTGCTTTTTAATCATCTTATTTCCCCAGTCTGGTTAAAAGAACCATATAGTTATGTGGTGTTTTGTTTTGTTTTACTTTAATAGTAAAATGTCTTCATTGCCATCCACTGTCCATGTAGTATGTATACCTTACATCATTCATAACTCACCTCTGGCTCTTCACTTCAGGATAACGAAGGGAGATAGAGGAGAAAAAGTCAGAGAAAATAACATCTGCAACACTATGCAACAATGTTTGCATTATCTAAATCCATTACGTTTTCTTAAGGAAATGCTGCCTGGACACATCTGTTAGCATTATGTTTACTGTCAGGAGGCATTGTTATTGCTGTGCTTAATGTTCTCAGATTAACAACTCCCCTAACTTTGCTTTAGAGGACATAATTTAAAGCAGAATCAGCACAATTCTGGTACTTCCTTTCACCAGAAGGCACCTTCCTAGATGCTTTTTCAGGCAATAGGGTCTCTGACTATGGACTTTGGAATCAGCACCCAATGTCTGCATTCATTTGAGGTCTTCAGAAGATGTATTGGACTAGGTCACTGGGAGATAAGGGTTCAAATCCCTGTTCAGCCACAAAAACCTGCTGGGTGACTTTGTGCAAGTCACACTCAGCCTCATAGGAAGACAAAGGCAACCCCCTCTGAACAGATTCTGCCATGAAAACTAGGTTCACCATAAGTCAGAAATGTCAGAAGTCAGAAACAAGAGCAATGTATATATGTGCCTTCAAATTGACTTATGGAGACCCCATGAATTTTATGGGGCTTTCATAGGGAAAGAATACTCAGAGGTGGTTTGCTATTGACTTCCTCTGAAATATCACCATAACACTGTTGTTCCTTGTTTGTCTCTAAGCCAAGTACTAACCAAGCTTTACCTTGCTTAGCTTCCAAGCTTAAGCAGGTACTTTCAAAGTCTTTAGATATTATTCAGGTTATAATTCCTCCCCCAAAACAAGTTGGCATGCATAATGTTTGGAACAGGTGTGATGCAAGTTCTTATTAAATGTTTAATTTCTCATATAAACTTTCTTTGGAGTAATGAAATCATCTAATTAAGTTCTACAGTTTATTTTGAGACAATGGCCAAGATCCTATTAGTCCAATATAAATCTCCATCAATGTTGTTTTGGTGGTACTCCTTCCCTGAGCGCACAAGAGCATGTAAAGTCTACTGAGCGAAGCACTGCTCCTGTCAACCATTGAATGGTGGCTGGGGTGAGTCCAGGCACATCCATCGATCCTTGCATACCTGGAAGAAAAAGGAGTTATCTTCATTACCACCACAGGGACATAGCCAGGATTTTGGGAAGGGGGGGGGGGTTCCAGACTAAGTGTCACCATTTTGAGAGTGTGGTGGAGTCTCCATCTTTAAAGGTTTTTAAACAGAGACTGGATGGCCATCTGTTGGAAATGCTTTGATTGTGAGCTCCTGCATGCCGGGGGGTTGAAATGGATGACCTTTGTGGTAACTTACAACTCTATGATTCTATAATTTTATAAGTAAAGGACCAAAACATTTTGGCAAATGTCCTGTTAAGCAATCATGATGTCACAAGTTATATATATGACCTTACTGTTTTCCATTTACATTTACAGTCACAGCACTATTGTGATGACTAAAACCCAACTGTGAGTTATCCATACCAAGCGAAGCAGGGCATTGAATTTGTAACCTGTTTGGAGTAACTAGTTATAAAAAAAGTTATTTGGAACAAACTAGCTATTAACAAACTAGCTGCTATCCTGAGCATTTATTATCACTCTGTAAGCATCCAAACAAGTAATATTTATATCCATTAAAACTCATGCAAAAATAAGGGGGGAGGGAAACAGTAAGGAGCTGTACAGACTGCCCCTAAGGGGTGGCCTATAGCTGCCCCTTTAAGCGCTGGATTGGGGGCATGATAACTACATGCTGCGGCCCTGATCTCTTGTTTCCATGCTGCAAAAAGCGGCTCCTTTTTATGCCCCGGAAAGTGTGCCATAGCTGCCAGTGTGCAGCTTTTCCACATTCCTTTGGTGCTGTGTCATATAGACACAGCACCAGAGGAGTGCCATGATACCGCATGCCATGTGGAGTGGTGTGTGGTGTCATGCCGGCCTGTCATGTGGACACCACATCCTGACTCCACCCCAGGCTGGCCTTAACCACCAGTCTGTCAAACCTGTTAGTCTTAAAGTTCTTGCTACATTCCTTTCCCCTTTCCTCTCCCTTCCGCTTTTTTAGTTAAAAGTTACTTCACCGACATGGGGTTTCTAGGGTTTCAACAAGTTTTTCCTAGTTTTTCCTAGTTCGAATGCTAAGGGCTGAACTTGAGGCAGGCAACACTCTAGAAAACATTCAAGTGACCCTTTAAAGAACCCCTGTGGTAGTCTATGAAACCATCCTGTAAGTTCTTTTGATGCCAAAAAATAGTCAGAACTCAAGAATATTACCATATTAGCACATATTCCATTATATGCATGCATTATTATATATTGCATAAGATGTGCAATAAAATCACATTCCCAGTAGGCCAGATGATATATTGTATTTTTAATATATTTTTTACTGTTGTAACCCGCCCAGATTCTTTGTGATTGGGCAGGCTATAAATAAATCATCAGCATCAGCATCATCAACATCATCATTATCAATGATTCCAGAAGGAGAGAAACAGTTCACCCTGGGACAGATTGACCATCTCTACAGGCATACCATTTAATATCATTGATCTAGGAATTTGCTTCCTTCCTTTTAAGCAATTGAATTTTCACAATTTTGTCTACCTGTTGTGCCCTGAACACTGACATTTTTATTTATAAATTTCAAGTGCTATTAAGAAGAGGATCAGGCTAAGTAGCACCAGACACTGTTTCAAAGAAGTCTTTTTTACATGAAAGGTCAATGAGGGAGGAAAACGACAACGGACCGTGACTTGCTAAGAATCAGCTATTATCTCCTGATGCCCTTTTGCCTATAAGAGCTTTTTCTGATGCTGGGATCTGTCCAGAAAAGAATAAGAGGAATTCATTAGGAGCACAACATCATTATAAAAAGAAGGGCTGATAACCAGTCACAGTTATGTGCTGTGTTTCTGGTCATAAAACTCTTCTACAATTATATTCTAAAATGACTCTGCTGAGAAGGAGAATGTACAGTCAGGCAAGGCCTTTGCCCTCTGACAAGGCTTTTAACAACAAAAAGCAGACCTGTGACTATTTGCTTCATCACTGAAGAGAACGAAAAAACAAAAACAAAAGAAAGACACCCACTTTTTAAAACTGGGAACTACTTATGCGTTCTTCCTCCTTAATAACTTTTCCCATCTTCACACACTCTGATGGCACGGGCCACATGTGTCCTGGCTTTCATGCGTGAATATTGGAGGGTTGTTGTATTTAAAGTGCTATTATGAAGGGGATCAGACAAGCAGCACCAGACACGATTTCAAAGTTTTCTTTTTATGAACTCTCTAAGCCAAGATGACTAAATTGAGGCTATGTACTTTGGCCGCATCATGAGAAGGCATGACTCATTAGAAAAGCCCAATAAGCTAGAGAGATAAGGCAGTAGAAGAGAGGGAGACCACATGCCAGATGACTAGATCAATTAAGGAGGCTATAGGCCTGAATCTACAAGACCCTAAGCAAACAGTGGAAGACAGGGGTCTTAGAAATGTCTCATCCAGAGGTTTGCCATGAGTTCAGGTTGACTTGAGGGCAGCTAACACAACAACAAATGTTGCAAACCCACTTAAAGCCGGCCTACCGCTCCCCAAGGCCGCCGAACCGGGGAAGAGTCTAGCAGCCCGCGAGCGCCCTTACCACGAGCTGCGCCGCGGAGGCGGACAAGGGGGGTTGTCGGTGGGAGTGGCAACCACTTAAGCCGGCCTACTGGCTCCCAAGGCCACCGAAGCTGGGGAAGAGCTCACAGCAGCCCGCCGAGCGCCCTTACCACCAGCTGCGCCGCGGAGGCGGACCAAGGGGGGATTGTTTTGAGAGAGGCTCCCATTAACTTTGGTTTGCCTGGCCCCTGAAGATTTTGGTTTCTGCCCCCTGACATCGCGGCAGGATTTCTTGGTGGGGAGGAACGGGATTTCAGCTTTTGATACTTGTTGGTCGTGCGCAGGGGTTTTTGTATTTGGTTTGCTTTATGTTGGGATGATGCTTTTTTCTGCTTTTCTTTGTCTTGGGGTTTGTGGTAGTATAGGTATGGGTGGATGTGGGATGTGAGTGCCAGCTGTTATTTGAGGATGCTTGTGCAACTGGGCTCCTATTGAGGTTGTGTGGGCAAGGGGAGGTATGGTGGTTAGGAAGTGGATTTGTGTCGATGGAAGGCGAGATCGATGTGTAATATCTTCTCTCCTTCCTTCCACTTTCCTAACCAAAAAGGCCTGAGGGTCAGCCCAGTCGTACCAAACCCTGTCCCTGCTCCTATGCAACGCCAGATCCATAAGAATAAGACCACATCATATACGATCTTTTGCAGGATAAAAACTGCGACCTGGCGTGCATTACTGGACCTGGCTTGGCCTGGGGTGAGCAGTGTGGGCCCAGGCCCTCCCAGCCGGGTTCTCAGTTAAGGCCAGATCAGGTTGGTGGATGGGGGGGGGCGGTGTTGCCTTGGTCCAATAAAAACACCCTTTCCTTAACCAGGATCCCAGTCCGGAAAACGGATCACATTGAGTGTATTTACCTGACCCTGAGGGCCAGAGACAGTCTGGGGATTCTGTTAGTTACAGGCCACCCGTGCGTAACAGATTCCTGGCCGAGTTGACACAAGCTGGTCTCGGAACTGGTGTTGGGTCCCCAAATAATTGTCCTGGGAGACCTCAACATTCCTTTCGAGGCCAGTGACGTTCCAACAGTGCGGCTCAGGAGTTCATGACTACCATGACGCCATGGGCCTGTCTCAACTAGTCTCAGGGCCTACGCATTGCGCTGGTAATACCCTCGTGTGATCTTTAGTACGGACATGGAGGCTCCGTGGGCAGAGATCTCAAACATCTCTCCTTGTCATGGACGGATCATTTCTGGTTGAGGCTCGAATCAAGGCTTCTACCTTAACCCCCCCGGGGGTGCGGACCCCTTAGGATGGTCCACCCTCGAAGGTTGATGGAACCCAAAGGTTCCAAGAAGCCTAGAGGGATATACGACTGGTATGGCGATTCTGTTGACGCCTGACCAATATCTGGATACAATCTTTCCAGGCTTACACAGTATCGCTCCCAAGCGTCCTTTCCGGCCTGCTCCAACAAACAACCCTGGTATACGGAAGATCTCAGGGGAAGGAAGCGGGCCACGCAACGACTAGAGCGTAACTGGCGAAGACATCAGCGCTTATCTGACAGGACATTCCTTCGCTCTTATTTGAAGCCTATGGAGTGGCAATAAGTGCAGCAAGAACTCATTCTATGCTGCACGGATTGCGTCCGCAGAGTCGCGTCCAGCAGAGCTGTTCAGGGTGTGAGGGAGTTAACCCAGCTCCCTTCCTCCCTGAGTTCTATTTTAGTACCATCTACAGCTGCTGTGATAAATTTAATAACTTCTTTGCGGATAAAATATCTCAGATTAGTGCTGATCTCGACGCCAGTATTTATGCAGATCCATAAGAGAGGCGTCTGAAGCGTCCGTGGCCCGGTTATACTGGATCACTTTGAGTCGTCAGTAACGAGGAAGTGGGACAAGATCCTTCGAAGGTTAGGAAGACTGCTCTCTTGATCCCTGTCCCTCATGGTTGGCAGCTCAGGGGGGAGATGCGGTGCTGATCTTGTTGCACCGCATTGTTAATACATCTTTAAGATAGGGCCAGTTTCCATCTAAATTGAAAGCAGCAGTGGTTAAGCCCTTGCTTAAGAAGCCCTCCTTAGACCCCCTGATCCACAACAATTATCGGCCCATCTCGCTCCTACCTTTTTTGGGGAAGGTGATCAAGAAAGCAGTCGCCTTCCAGCTTCAATCGATCTTGGAAGACACCGATTTTCTGGACCCATTTCAATCCGGCTTCCGGGCGGGCTATGGAGTTGAGACTGCCATGGTCGCCTTAGTTGATGACCTCCGTCTGAGTATGGACAGGGGAAGCGTGTCCCTGTTAGTGCTCTTGGACATCTCAGCGGCTTTCGATACCATTGACCATGGTATCCTTCTGGAACGCCTGAGAGAGTTGGGCATTGGGGGCACTGCTTTGCAGTGGTTCCGGTCCTACCTCTCGGGTAGATTCCAGATGGTGGAGCTGGGGGACTGTCGCTCCGATAAGAGGGCCCTTACATGTGGTGTCCCTCAAGGAGCGATTTTGTCCCCTATGCTTTTTAACATCTACATGAAACCGCTGGGAGAGATCATCCGGAGACACGGGGCGCGGTGTTATCAGTACGCTGATGACACCCAGACAGTTTTCTCTGTGTCTCCGACTGATGCAGTAACTAAGGATGGCATCTCTCCTCTTGATGCCTGCTTGGTGTCGGTAATGGGCTGGATGAGGGAGAACAGACTCAGTGTGAATCCAGGGAAAACGGAAGTACTGGTGATAGGTCCCTCGGTTCCGGGTGGTGAGATTTGTCAGCCTGTCCTGAATGGGGTCACGCTCCCCTTGAAGGACTCGGTGTGCAGCTTGGGAGTACTCCTTGATTCATCGCTCCAGCTGACATCTCAGGTGGATGCGACGGTCAGGAGTGCTTGCTATCAGCTTCGGCTGATATGCCAGCTGTGCCCTTACCTGGACCGACGGGACCTTGAAACTGTTGTGCATGCTTTGGTAACCTCTCGGTTGGATTTCTGCAACGCGCTCTACATGGGGCAACCCTTGTACCAAACCCGGAAGCTACAACTGGTGCAGAATATGGCAGCCAGATTGGTCGCTGGTTGTTCCAGGACGGACCATATAACACCTATTTTAAAAGATCTCCACTGGCTACCCGTTCGCTTCCGAGCTCAATATAAGGTGTTGGTTTTGACCTATAAAGCCCTAAATGGCTTGGGCCCAGGGTACTTGGAGGACCGTCTCTCCCCATATAATCCGCCCCGCACACTCAGAACATCTGGGACAAATTTGTTGGAGGTCCCTAAATCCCATCTGGCGAGGACCTCACAGAGGGCCTTTACTATTGCCGCTCTCTCATTGTGGAATAAGCTCCCTATAGAGCTCCGTTCCTCTGCATCATTAGTTTCTTTTAAGAAACAATTAAAAACGCATCTATTCCAGCTGGCTTTTTCACTTTAGTCCCTAGTGTTTTTTCTCTGCTCCTTGTTCTTTGTTTTTTGACCCCAGACTAGTACAAACATTGTTCTTTCTTGCCCCTGGTGAAAGCGATCTGTATAGATTCCCGTTTCATACCCCTTGTAATGATGTTTTTAAGTTTTTATATTGTGATGTTTTAACTGTATTTTATATTCTTCATCTTGTAAGCTGCCTTGATCATGCATTTGGAAAGGTGGGGTAAAAATAAAAATTATTATTATTATTATTATTAGATTTTGCCTTTTTAATCTACATAGTATTTTCTGATCAAGAACCTACACTGTGCTCAAGTAGTGTAAATCTACATTCACAAAATTACCCAAGGTTTGTCCTATGCCACCCTTCTGCTGAGTACTGACCTTGTGCAACCAACTGTATATCTTACAGTTCCATTGTGCAATGGGGAAAGCACAGGGCCTCTTTCTGTAAAGCCAGGAAATGACATGGTACATTAAATGCAATGATAAATAGTTATGCACATGGCTGGAATCCTGTTGATTCGTCCCACCTAGAGCTGCTGCTGCTGCTGCTGCTGCTGCTGCTGCTGCTGCTGTTGTAGATGATGATGATGATGATGATGATGATGATGATGATGATGATGATGATGGAATTGTTCAATTCCATCAATTGTTGAATGGCAGTCAACACACAGGCATATCCAGTTGATTCAATAGCTCTACTCTGGTTGGGACTAACAATAGAATGTAGGCATGTGTGAAACATTGTGGAACATTGCTTATGCAGCCATAAATTCAATGTGTCCATTGCACAACAGTAGGAAAAAATATAAAAATACATATAAGGGAAGTTATACAAGTGTATGACACCAACAGGATTCCAGTCAATGTGTATAACCACATGCAGAGATAGACCCAAACATACAAGTATGCATCTATATTATACAGTAGGCCCTCCATATTTGCTGGGGTTAGGAGCACACATAAATTGGGACAGCTATCAACAGTTAAAATCACTAATGAAGTATGATAAAACTACAGAACCATAGCAATATTTTTAAAACCTACAAATAAAACCAAAAAAAAGCATTAAATAAGACTCATATAGCAGACATATAGTAAAATTATGTGAAAATGGGTGCCAACCAAGTCTGCCACAGTGATCAATTCAACTATTTAAAAAATTAATGGAGAAAAAATACATCCGGCCTTTTATCCATCATGCTGGACTCCCTCTCAGTTGCTATAGTTATGCTTCTTTTAAAGAAGGGAGGAGGTGCAGTTTTGCTTTAATGGCTAAATGCTGCTTAGTATATGCTCTAAAAATTAAAAATTTCTCATTATGAGTCAAGCGTATCTGTGAATGCCTAAAGTAGCAACATTCTTTTCCTGGCCTCATTCTCATTCTTGACACAGAAGGCATATTTTTGAAGACTTATGACTGAAAGCCTAAATTTAGTTCAGTCAAGAGGAGCAATTCTTGATGGCACTGAAATGTTATGGGTCACCAAGAGATGACAGGTATCATTTGTGATTTTCTGTAACCAGAAAGACATCTATAAGCCTGGCACATGGTTGCATTCAGTGCTACAAATATTCATGCCTATAAATATTACTCTCTAGTGGGAAATGGACCTCCTCCACTTCCTTTCTCCACCCACCTGGAGCTGTCTGAGGGCAGTGAAGAAAAGAAGCAGTAGGCTTTGATCATCTGTCCATTATCTTTCTCACTGAAGAAACAGTGTCCATTGGGGCTGGAAGCAACAGTGATATGGAGGTGCTCTTGGGGAGAGAATCTGTACAGCATGGAAACTGCGGTCTGTTTTTCCAGTGTCAGAAATCTCCTGGCAGTCCTCTCCCCAACTTCCTAACCCTCCTCAAGTTAAAAAAAATGTGGTGTTATTTGGGATTAATTCCTGCCTAAAACAAAGCCAGATCATCCAAAGCCAACTGCAAAAGTCACCATCCCCACCCTCCAGAACCCCCCAAAGCCATAATTCTGATCAAAAAAACATGACTAGAGGCATTAGGAAGTCAACATGATGCCCCAGCGTGGCCCACAGTAAAGGGGTGAAACCTGACTCCCAGTTTCTGCCTGTTTGACCACTCCTATTCTGATTATTCATATCCTCCCATATATACTTGATGGATTCTTGAGATCTTTACTTGCTACACTGTGACACATACAGTGGGCCCTTGTTATCCACTCGGGTTTTGTTCCAGGATCCCCTGTGGATAACAAAATCTGTGGATGCTCAAGTCCCATTAAATACAATGGCATAGTAAAATGGTGTCCCTTACATAAAATGGAAAATCAAAGTTTTCTATTTAGAATTTATACTTTTGGGGAATATGTTCAAGCTGTGGATGCTTGAATCTGTGGATAAAAAAATCCATGGATAAGGAGGGCTGACTGTACTTGCCTATTTACCTGCTAAAGATTAAGGAACTTCATTGATCTCTCAGAATTCACTGTGAACATAATAGAGAGACCTTTATCATCCATTTCCCTCATAGGCAAACCTTTACCCTTGTGCATAGCATCTCTACTGTGGAAAAATGTGGTGGAGAACATCAGCCACTATTTGTTATCTAGGGCCCGATCAGACAAGCCAAAATAAAGCTGCTTCGGGTCACTTTAGAGGTATGCTGTTTAAATGCTGCATACATCCTAAGAGGCCAGAAGCCACGCCAAGGCCACACTGCAGTGCTATGCAAATTTGGTGCCGCTTCTGGCCTCTTAAGATGCATGTGTCATTTACTGTAAATAGCAGACCTCCAAAGAGACCCAAAGCAGCATTATTTTGGCCTATCTATTCAGGGCCATAGTCTTTAGTAGGACAATATTTGCTTTGTTGGATTAGTATTTTGGTTTCCACACAGATATTTCTTCATACCTTTGTCATCAAAAGATGTCAGAGTCTGAGGAAATCTGTGTATTCAGGCTATTACACAATGTATAGCAATGGCTGTATTTAAAATTAAATGGAATTATGTATAGTGCATGCATGTTTCATCCTGGGTGAGTGAGTTTTTCCTTCCATTTTATTATAACTTTGTTTTTTAGCAAATAAAATATTAAGCTGTAATGTTGTAATGTTTTTATAAATCTTGTAAGCCGCCCTGATCATTTTTTATGGAAGGGCGGGGTATAAATAAAATTTATTATTATTATTATTATAATTATTATTATTAAGCTAAAATGACACCATACAATTTGATCTGGCCTGGAGAATGGAACTGTGGATTTAAAAATTAATTTAATAATATTAAATGTTTAAAAAAATGGGAATTGGTTCATTGCTGTTATTTTAAGATGTATGGCTATCCTCTTATTGGGTTTTCTTGGCAAGATATACTCTGAAGAAGTTGCCATTCTTTCCCTCTAAGACTGAGGCAGTATGACATGTCAAAAATCACCCATTGGTTTTCCATGGCTGAGTGAGTATTCAAATTGTAACATTAAGGAACCCTTTAGTTCAGAAATCTAGGTTTCAGTAGTGAAAACATAGAAAACCTTTATTCAGAAAGCTATAGATGTGTTCCATAAACATTTGTTGTCAGAACCGATCAGCAAGCATTAGCCAATCATTGTTAAAACATGCACAGTTTCAAACTTTGACAGGCTACCTTCTCTGTTGTTACAAAAGCAAAACATTTTTCCTTCCTCATTGTATGGGGGCCACCATACTTCTCTCACTTGACATTCTCAAGAGAGTAATCTTGGATCTTCCTGGCCTCAACTGCCTTCCCACCTGCTCATTAACTATAAAGGAATGTGGTAAGAAGGTTTAACAATTAACACACTACTACATGTCCCATCATTTAACAGTAACACTACATAATATGTTGTAGGTTAGCAAACTACCTACATTGCCCAACACTCCAAACTATGGCAGACAAGCTGAAGGTTCAGCTCCTGACATAAACCCTTGTTTCCCAGAGTTCTAGTCCAACATTCAAACTGCTATTCCTTGCTGGCTTTCTATTAATTCACCACTGCAACAATTGTAACCTTGTAATTGGCTAAGACACAGCAATAATATCCTGAAAGGTCCAGGTTTCATTATGTCATTAGAGCCCATGTTCTTCCACTAATAACATCTGCAGGAGGATTAATTTACAATAAACTGTGTTTCTCTTCCCATTACTATCCCATTTTTGTCCCCAAAGAGGGATACTTGCTTTTATTCATCAGGCTGTACAGACTGGCCATAAAGCTTGGCGCAGGGGTGGAGTAGAGGCATGGAGTCTGCACGACGCACACCTTGACTCTGATCCCATGCTGACATGATGCCATGTACCTCACCATATGGCTGATGGTGTCATGGCACTCCTTTGGCATTGTGTCCAAATGACACAGTGCCAAAGGAGCACAGAAAAGCCATGGCACCAGTGGCTATGGGCTCCCTTTCTGCGGTGTGGAAAGGAGCCGCTTTTTGCTGCTTCTTTTTGTGTCACAGAAAGGCCAGATTGGGGCCATGTCGTGCAGTTGCTGTGGCCCTGATTTGGTGAAGAAAGAGACAGCTGCAGGTTGCCCCTTAGGGGTGGTCTGTACAGCCCCCATGTCACAGACCACCCCTATCAGTTAGGTAATTAATGTTTGAAGCAGTAATGGTTTTTTATTTATGGGCATTGATTAGGGAAACATGGCACTATGAAACACTTGCCAGAATAGTCCTTTTTTTTGGAGGGAGGGTTAATTTCTTTTTTTTGTTTGTTTATTTAAATTCCAGGACATCTGGGTTTTCTTGAAAACTAAAGCATCTTAGAATTACTGTAAGTACCAGAAGAAATTTAGGAATACATCCTTTAACATTCACATCATTCCTTAATATATTGTCCCCTATAAAATATGTTTATGTTTTAAGGATAAATGACACATGGCCAGAAGAATCATACCAAGATGAACCCCAAATTTTGGAAAGTGAAGTGAGAACCCATTCAAAACAATTGGGAGAAATAAATCTGTCAAATCCAATGGGATACCAAAATTCAGAAAATTCAAGTCCAGTTTGAGACTGCTTTAAATGCTCTGACTCAGTGCTAGGGAATTCTGGGAATTATAATTTATTGTGGCAATAGCACTTTCTGACAAAGAAGGCTAAATGTCTCACAAAACTACAGTTCCAAGAATTCCCTAGCATTGAGCCAGGGCAATTAAAGTGGTCTCAAACTGGATTATTTCTGCAGTGTGTTTTGGATCTCAGATTCAGTAGTAAAAACTCAGAAATCTTTATTAAGAAAAACTCAGAAATCTTTATTAATATCTTTATTAAGTCCAGTCTCATGGCATTCATTGTCACAACTGGCCAGCAAGTGTTACAACTGCATAATTAAATTGTACATAATTCCAATTTCAAGTGGGTTTAATTCTTATGTATAAAAATTAATATGTTTCTCCATCCTTTCTCACACTGCCCCTTTTCTTTGCTGTTACATGCAGGTACTTTCTCTCAAATGACCCTGGACATGTTGGACCTCCTCTCCTGGCTTATCCAGCACCTGGTCTGAGGTCACAGTTCTAGAGTGCAGTCCTAAAACATTCCCAAAACATACTATCAGTGCTACATATCCAATTACTACATTATGGCAGGATAAAAGCAAAGCAAGTTCTGACAAAATCACCAGGAACAGATGGCACACCAATATAACCACTGCCATCTACCAAGACAAAATCAACTTTCGTTCTAACTAAAATCTGCCAACAAATATTGTAAACAAAACTGTAGCACATAGATTAGAAATGATTAATATACATTCATTTCCCCCCAAAAGGAGACACAAAAGACTGCAGTAACTACTGGGCCATTTATCTAATTTCCCATACAAGCAAAGTCATGTTCAAAATTCTACAGCACAGACTCCTGGCGCATATGGAGAAAAATTCCAGAGTTGCAAGCTGGATTCAGGAAAGGAAGAGACACTAGGGATCACATTGCAAATATATGTTGAATAGTGGAGTGCATCAAAGACTTTCAAAAGAAAATCAGCTTGTGCTTTATAAACTATTGCAAAGCCTTTGACTTCATAGATCACAAAAAGTTTGCTCTTAAGAGATTGGGTGTGCCACTATGTGTGTTTATCCTGATGTGTAACCTGTCCTCCTGACAAGAGGCTATCATTAGAAAAGAATATGGAGAAACAGAATAGTTTTCAGTTAGCAGAGGGAGTCAGACAAGGCTGCATTCTATCACTCTCTTTATTCGACTTGAATACAGAAAATATATGCAGAGAACGTTTAGAGTTGGAGGAAGGAGGATCAAAGAAAGGTATAGCAACAATCTAAGATATGGAGATTACAACATACTACTGGTAGAAAATAGCAAAGACTTGGAACTCTTATGAAGGAAAGTTAAGAAAGAAAGTGCTAGGGCACTTGCTGTTGAACATTAAGAAAACAAAAATAATGACCACAGACGATTTATATAAATTCAGTATAGAAGAAGAAATTAAAATCGTTAAAGACTTCCCATACCTTGGTTCAATCATTGATCAGAATGGAGACTTTAGTCAAGAAAGCAGAAAACTAGATCTGGGAAGGCTATGAAAGAACGAGCCAAGATCCTGAAGTGTAAAAATATACAACTGAACACTAAAGTTAGGATAACTTGCACCCTCATATTTCCCATCACTATGTTTAGGTGTGAGAGCTGCGTGGTAAAGAAAAATGAGGGGTGAAGTGGAGGAGCAGCTAGGAGTGGCCTCTGGCCACTTCAGCTGTGATTGAGCCACAATCAGCCTGAGATCACAGTGACTGCATGGCCTGCTCTCAAAGTGGGCTGCTGCTATGGTCCCAAATGGCCTGCCAGCAGAAGTGTGTCTTGCCGCTCCTTTTTCAGGCAGCTTCGGGCTGCCTTTGGTAGCCTCAGAACAGCTTCTAACCACTTTGGGGGTATGCATCATCAGAACGCCATGCCTTCAAAGCATCCAGAAGCCACTCCTTTTGCCCTGTCTGAGAGAAACAACTTAGAGATGCAGTGCTGGAGAAGAGTTTTCAGTTTTCAGCAACTGACAAGGAGAAAGGGAGACAGTGGGAGAAGGAGAAAGAAAACAGGCCATTTTTAAAACAGTTGAGAAAATGGGATGATAGTTTGACCTGCAGTGTCCCTGAAAAATCAGGACAGTTAGAGACTTAAGAGATTTTCACATCCTAGTTGTATCTTTTATCCAACTGTCATAATTGTTCCCATCTCTATGCAATTAATCATGAGCAATATTTCTAAATTTGCATTAGCATAACTTCTGTGCAAAACTGAATTGTTTGTACTAGAAAGCCAAGTTGTCTTTTCTGTATCCAGCTTTGCTAAGAAACAACTGCCATGTATTATCATTTTTTTACCCTTTTTGAAGGGTAAAGTAACTCTTGAAAGAAAAAAAGTATGATCAAACAATGCAAAAGTCTTTTGTCCTGGAAACAAAGAGGAAGTTCCCAGTCAGACAAGAGGGACTTGAGATTTCTACCATGTACTACTTAGGATATGTGTGTAGAGAAAATGAGAACAAACTCAAAATTTGTAATCCAGTGGGAAGGGGAACAAGCTAGAAAGTTTTAGGATGAAAGCTGAAGATGTGATTTCCCCTGCTTGGAGATACTTAGAAGGACTTCCAATTCCAAGAATAGATATATAAGTACTATTTCTCTACATCAGCAATGCAGAAAGTGTGAATAGGTAGTGATGGTCCAAATGATCATTGAGCCCCCTGGGACATCTACAAGATGCCTCACCTCCCACATTTTTTTAAAAATTATAAGGCAAGTTTTGCCCTCAAGCAACCCAAAATGCCAAAAAAAAAAAAACCACCAAAAAAAAAAAAAACCCATGTGAAAATGTGACAGTTTACCCTATGCTGGTCCTTTGACATCCACTCTTCCCTGTCCTCTCAAAAAAGAAAAATGTCCAAATGGGAGGCAAAAATGAACCTGGAAGTGACATGGCATCATTTTCTGTTTCTCAGATAAGCTCTGGGAAGCTGGTGAGAGAGCTAAAAACTGGCATCTGCCGCTTGCACAGTTATCCATGGCTACCTGAAATTGATTGCAAAACTGGGGAGCAAAGAGGAATTAAGATCTTACTTCTGTGCCAACCCTGACCTTCTTCCCAGACATTTGAGGACTCTATTTTTCAAACTGTTTTAGAAACAGTGCAGCAACCCATCCAATTATACCCTTATTAGCACTCTGTTTTCTCCTCAAAGAATCTCTTGAGAAGATTCTTCATGAAGAAGAATGGAGGCGATTAATTAGCAATAGCAGACAGAATGGAAATTGCCAAAGCTGGGAAACAGTCACTGTGGTAACAATCACATGGCTGGGTTTTGAAGTTTGGTAAACTCATTCTGTGCTTTAACTTTTCTGACTCTACCTCTAAACATGCTAGCTATTTGTTAGAATTCCTCTTTGGTGAGTTTCATCTTTTCCCATTTCTTATACATCTCCTGTTTAAAACTTATCTCAGTTGAAAGTTCTTTAGTCATCCATTCTGGTTTCTTGAGACACCTCCCATTTTCCTCCTCAATGGAACAGTTTGGAATTGTACCTTTAGTATCTCACTTTTGAGAAACTCCTATCCATCCTGAACTCCTATCCATCCTGAGGTAGGGAATTATGGCAACCCTAACTCCGCCATCACTGCTGTACCTACTAAACTGGCAGGTTACTGCAGTTATTTGAAGCAGTTAGCATGATATCCATGTTTAAATATTTGAAGGGATTTATCATATTGAGGATGGAACAACAATGCTTTCTGCTGTTCCAGGGAATATGATACAGAGCAATGGATGCAAACTACAACAAAATAGATTCCACTTAAATATTTGGAAGAACTTTCTGACAGTAAGGGCTGTTTGACAATGGAATAGACTGCCTAGGAGTGTGGTGGTGTCTCCTTTGGAGGGTTTTAAGCAGAGGCTGGACAGCCATCTGTTGGGAGTGCTTTGATTGAGTCTTCCTGCATGATAAGGACTGGACTGGATGGCCCTTAAGGTCTCTTTCAACTTTATGATTCCAAGAAAACACCAGAAGAGCAAATTACTAACCCCTCTACATTGTAATTTGGCTTTTAATGCTTGACTGTGTCTGTACACCAGACAGGATAAGGGGAGAGGAGTTTCACCAGCAGTTTACTTGATGAATGAAAATAACAAGAAAACATATACTATTGTGAATAGCATTGTTAATTGCTATCAAATCAACTTTGATTTATGATGCTCCTATGAATGAGAGACCTGCGAGTTTTTGAAAATTAAGGGCTGTGGCTTCTTTGACTGGATTTTTCCTCCTGTAATGTGGTCTCCCTCTTTTCTTCATGTCTTCCACCTTACCAAGCATTATTGTCTTTTCTAGTGAATCATGCCTTTTCATAATATGGCCAGAGTAAGGTAATCTCATTTTAGTCATATTGGCTTTTAGGGAGAGTTCAGGCTTGATTTACTCTAAGACCATTCCATTTTTTCCTTTTAGCAATCCACAGTATCTGTAGAACTCTCCTCCAGCACCATATTTCAAATGAGTTCTCTTCCTATCAGCTTTCTTTACTGTCCGGGTTTCACAAATTTACAATGAAATCCAAAATACGATGGAGTGAACAGTCCTGACTTTGGTATTTAGTGATATATCTTGACACTGAAACACTATTGCAAAGAACATGGATTTTTCTTATTAGCCACATGCTCATAGTTTATTCATTATTTTGTTATTTATGCACATTTATACTCTTGGCAAACAATAAATGTTCTGTAATATTATGCTTCAGTTCTGGAGGGGACTAATATATAGTCACTCTGACTGAGCTAGGGGTCATACGCACATGGATGCAGACTTCCAACATGTGCACTTGTAGCTGGAAGAGAAAAGCCTTTGTACAAATGACATTATTTGACTTGATTTACTTACCATAATTATAGAAAGTCATCCAATACCACTGCTATCTGGACAGCACACTGACTAATACAAAAAGTTAAATACAATCCAATACTATAATATCACAGTTTATAACGAAAAGACATTTTCTTTGGCAGAAAGAGGAATAAATAGAGGAGAAAGATGAAATGCAAAGCTTATTAAAAACAGCAACAAAATATTAAGCTTTTGTCTGACTTGCAGATAAAATCACTTGGAACCACTCTGACTTAGTGGATACAACCTTGGCTCCTACTTGTCTACATTATTAGATATGTTTTGATTTGTGCAGCTCAAGGATGTGGATGGGATCCTTGAAGAGGTGAAAGTCACAATGTGTGTTCTGGACCATTGCCCTTCCTGGGTCATAAAAGCAGCCTGAGGGGGGCTGTCTGAGAGGATAAGAGAGCACTGTGAGACAGACTTGCAACCTCCTGAAAGAGATTGTGATGAGGATATTACGGAAAAAATCTCCCTAAACACAACCATAAAAGAGAATTACTAGCCAATCTCTAACATCCCTTTTTGTGGCAAGCTCCTAGAATGTGTGTAGGGATGTTAAATCTTGATTTTTCCAAATCCCAAAAGTTATTTAGAACAATGACACAGTTATTTGTCCCATAGCCACTTAGGAATTACACACACACACACACAAAATAGGGGGAATCTGCACAGCTTTTTCATGGAATGTGCAGTCGAAGGCTTTCATGGCTAGCATTCATAGTTTTTTGTGGTTTTTGGGGCTACATGGCCATGTTCTAGAGGAATTTCTTCCTGATGTTTCACCAGCATCTGTGGCTGGTAACTTCAGAGAATGCTGACCTACGTAGAAGAGAGTGGGTATATATGTACTGTGGGACCTTGGGTAAGGAAGAGTGATTCCCATATTAATCTGTGTATTGTTCTGTTGCTGATGCCAGGGCCTCAGGGTGGGAGGATATGCAAAAGAGGATTAGTGTCTGCTAATGGGTGATCATTGTCTGCTGGGAAAGCCCCTAACCCTGAGTGGTTTCTCATTTGCATTTGCGGAGCTCTGAGAAACCACTCAGGGTCAAGGGCTTTCCCAGCAGACAATGATCACCATTTAGCAGACACATCCTGAAATAGTCACAGAAAACTTCCAGAAATTTGTCTGAAACAAGAAATAACCACTCAGGCCAAAATGGGAGATCTTTTCTTGCTTTGGAGGAGTGGAAATCCTTCCAGAACAGAACAAGTGAAACCCATTCTCCTGTTTGAATGAGCCACATACTAACCATCACATCATCATCATCATCATCATCATCATCATCATCATCATCATCACTTTATTTATAAAGTGCTGTAAATTAACACAGCTCTGTACATACAATAAATTAAAATAGACAAAATAAACCTGCCAATTAAGTACATTCTATGAAAATAATTAAATGTAATACATATAAATACAGCTTAACATTCAAACAATAAAATATAGCAGACAACAAACTAAAATAATATTAGATAACAATCATGTAATGTCTGGGATGCTTCCCTGAACAGTTTTAACTCAGTTTTGAAACTGGTTAAAGAGCTGATGAACCATAGTAATGGGGGAAGGAGGTCCCAGGAGTGAGGGGCAGCAAGTGAAAAGGGGCAGATCTGGGATGGAGCAGTGAAAATCCTTGGCTGGGACAGCAGTCCTTGACTACCAGAACGGAGGGCACAAGTGGGAAGATAAGGAGGTAACATGCAACAACACTCAGCCATCTCCATCTCGTCGCTACCTTGCAGTTCAAGTGTGGTTATAGTGCATCTTGCCATTGACAGGAAAACCCATCAATAAGCCCCCAAACATGCTGATGTCCCACTAGTCATCAGGTATGAAGAGTTATTTGCATGGCAATTTCAGGACTGGGCAGTCATTTGGTGTCAAGTGTCCTCTCCCCCTTGCTATTCCGAAGCAGGATTTCCCCCCTTTAAAAATTTATTTATTTATCTATTTATTCATTTTTACTTTAAAAATCATATTAGAATACCTCTGTGATTGTGTTAATTCTTTTCAGAGAAACCATTAAAAAAAACAACAACCCTGAGAGTTGTGCTGAGTAGGGCATAGGGCAGGAAGATGGGGTTAGGAAGGAGTGTGGAAGAGAGTGTGAGGTTCCATTTGCGCTACTGCAAGGACATGTGAGAGGGAGTGCTTCAAAACTGGTATGTATCTGATTCCCCTCACTAGCACAATCATGGTGCAAATGGGGCTTGTGTGATAAACTTCTCTAATTTATTTATTTAATTTTTATCCCGCCTTTCTCCCAAAAAGGGACCCAAGATGGCTCACAATATAAAATCACATTAAAACAACATTTTTAAAAACAATTAAAATAGCCTAATTAAACAGTAAAGAGTTAAAAATTTTAAACGAACAACAATTAAAACATACAAAGGTTAAAAATAATCTAAACCACCACCACCACCACCAATAAAACAAGGCCTGAATGATTTTAAAAAGCTTGCTGGAATAAAAATGTTTTTGCTTATCTCTTATCCTATCACGTATCCTAACCATTTTGAGCTGTAAATTGATTAATCTAGCAGTCTTTCTACCTGTTTTCTTCCAGCTTGCCTATTTTCTTACTAATATAGCACAGTGTCCTCAGAAAACCTTCCTATTTTTTACTCGAGATACTACTGTACTTGATTTACTATAATACAAGCCTCAGTTTTTAGGTGTTGATGTCTTTACTCTATAATATAATTTCTAGGCACTGAACATACCTGCCCTCCTACTCCCTCACTAATGCTATATCTTTCATATATATATATATATATATATATATATATATATATATATAGGATTTCAGCTTGTTCATCTTTGTACCCAGGCATTGATGCAGAATTCCCTCAGCCTCAACTGAAATATGATGGGAAAGAAAAATAAAGCAGGTGAGGTGGGGTAGGGTTCATCAACATATTGGTGACACATTTCATTCCACATCTCTGTGGTGATGTGCCAAGTAAATCTTTCTGCTCACTTCTGTGCATGTGCAACCATTTTAACTGTGTGCATTCTTCTGCATCATGCTTTATACCAGGGGGGTGGGCAACGTGTGGCCATTGCAATGTCATTGGACTATACTTCTCAGCAGCACTAGTCAACATTAGCCAATAGTGATGAATGATGGAAGTTGCAGTACAACAACATTTGGAGAGCCACACGTTCCCCATCCCATTTTTACACATTTATATTTTTTATGACTTTACACTGCCCTTTGCTCTACACTAGCCTTCTTCCACAGAGTTGAGACACTCTTGACCAGGTTAGAAATTACTGCATTCGTGATACCAATATACAACAACAACAACAACAAAATTGTTTTCTTTGTCCTTTCTGCTGTTGGATGTCTGTTGTTGCTTTTATCCTTCATCTCTGCTCCCCAGGCAAAGCAATTGCAAATGCATTCCTTTGCTGTGGGATTTGTGAGCTTTAAAGAGATCAGCTTTAAAGAAAGCCATGCTTGTTTACTCAGAAGGTGTAAAGCAGGAATTGTTGGCCTGAAGCACGATTTGCGGGTGGGCCTTAAGCAGTATGACAGTTTTGAGCATTTTATTCTTCAGCTTTTTGGGGTTATGTGAAAGATACTCTCATTTCTCCTTAGAAAGAAAAATGTAGTAGCCTTTGGTCAAGGGCAGTTGCTTATCTGCAACCCATCTCCAGTGTTTTTAAAAGTGGCAACCAAGTTCAACTGTCTCACAGTGCATCATTGCAGATCCCTTAGACCTGATTGATTTGAACACAAAGTAGAGTTTATCTCCCATGTTCAAAGCCCATGACATGGAACAACAGAAAACAGTACATTATTCTTAACTTTGGTGAAATTACTGTGTTGCTTCTACAGCCTCGTGTTTTTGTGAATCCAGTCTAGATTGCCAAGCCTTAAAAAGAAAAGAAAAAATATGAGATACTATATAACAATCTAGTTCTGTTCTTCTGGTAATGGACCTCAGGGGCCATGTTTTGCTGTCCAATGCTCAAAGCACTACAGCATGCTGGCTATAGATCCTAGATACAAGTCCTACTTGCAAGCAGAATAGATTTATTACATGAAGTGGGACTATGGTAAATCAACACTTAAATAAGTTCCATTGATTCAGTCAGGACTAGGAATTTGATTTGTTTCCCATTCTTGTTACAGTTTCAAAAACTGATGCACAACAACTTTGGTAAGCTTTTCTTCTTCCTTCCTCTTTTACAGATTAGAAATGGAGCTTAGAAAAAAATTTTTACCCAGTGCTATGCTGTTATGATTTGGGCCTAGCTGCTCAGAATCAGTGGTCCAGCACTGAGTACTAACTTTAAGACACAGTGAACGGAGACATTCATCCATCTCAGGAGCTGAACTTGTTTTGCCATCCTCTCACATCACTTGCTGGTATGGTGGCAAGGAACTGGCAGAAACTTCAGGAACAGTAAGGTACTAGCACCACGTAACCACAGGAATTTTATCCTGATCTACAACATAAAGTGGTATGTGTTTGTGTCTATATTAATATTTTTTAGTCTTCCTTCCTTGACTCCTGTGTTGCACGCATGGAGATAATTGGCTAAAAGACTGACCACCACTATATAGGAGGGTGAAGTAACCTGGTTTCAGTGACACTATGGAGACAGGAAGACCGTACAAAGACAGGAATGCTGCAACAAGATTATTAATAGCATTGTGGCTTTGGGGTTGGAAGGTCAGGACTATCCCAGGCTATGAGATTTTTGGGCCAGAATCTGAGATCTAGGAAAGAAACGCATCTGGTCATGTTCCAGGGGAAAAACCTGGTTGTGTTACAAGGATAATGTTGCAATGAGCAGTCCTTGTGTTGTCATTAGGTGTGATACCTTAAATGCGAATTACAGTTGCACAGAGTGCTCCATTCATATAAAAACACAAGTCTAACAAATGAAGAAACACACCCTTTGGAAACACTGCTCTCGCTGTGGGATTCCTCTTCAATTGACCTGAAAAGAAAGGCCAGGCCCTGAGATCTGGCAACCTTATCTGGACCTTTTGATCTTTTGATTTGTTATATTGCTTGGCATGATTCCTGGTAGTTTATGCCCAAAGCAAAAAAACAAGATGTCCTTGTCATTCCTACTATAAAAACTAAGCTAACTGATAATTAAATCTTTCTTCAACACTGGCAATGGAATAGCATCCTTCTTGGCATGCAAGGCAGCACCCTAGCTAAGAGACTAAGCAACAGGTTGTTTTTTGTGGGTTTTTCGGGCTATGCGGCCATGCCCTAGAAGAGTTTATTCCTGATGTTTCACCAGCATCTGTGGCTGGCATATTCAGAATCTTCATTCTATGAAGATGTCAGCCACAGATGCTGGCAAACATCAGGAATAAACTCTTCTAGAACATGGCCACATAGCCTGGAAAAACCTGCAAAAAACTATGAATGCCAGCCATGAAAACCTTCAACTAAGCAACAGGTTGTTTAACACACAGGTCTCTCTTCCAGCATCTTTCTGCCACCATTGTCTGCCTGAAGCAAATGCCTCGCTCTGCCTTATGATAGGTCCATCCCAGGTTTAAAGTCACAACTGCCAAGGAGAAGGTGGCAGAATGATCATGAAAGGTCAGAGGGTGATAATGCTGATGTAATTGACAGGATTGTCTTATGGTGTCTTAAGGAGATAGTTTCAGATTGTGGTTTGTGACCTTGGTTTCTAAAATCGCTATGTGACAAATGAGTGTCTCAGCTTTTGCCTCTGAAGATTCTTCTGCCTTATGTTCTTTGCAGCTACAACTTATTTGTTACTTAAAGGTCATCCCTACAGAGGATGGAACAACTCTGCCTCTGGGGAAAATCAGACAATCATGTGGCTCAAAGTGAATGCTTCCTCAATTATTATTTTTTAAAAGTTGTTTGACCAAACTTGTAGGAACAAGTAAAGAGCATTTCTGCTATATTGCTCTTGCAGGTCAAAACAAAGCTTCACTATGGCTATACGCTCCAAGTATCTGTTTTTGGGAAAGGTAAGGAGGGGGGAAAGCTTGGACTTCAGTTCCCCAGAAGCTTAATAGAAGCTAAGCCTTGGTCAACAAATCACTTGCCAGTTTTGTGGCTAAACCTCAAAGAAGTAAAGTGATGGTAGGAAAGATAACACTTAGAGATGCTCAAGTGTTTCCACCTATTATCTCAGCAGTCTTTCCATCATATTTGTAAGATGGGTCAGTAGTATTGTTATTCACTCCCTGCAGATGGGTTACTGAAGTTGATATAGCAGCTTGCATGAGGCCACTCACTGAGTTCTTGGCAGAGATGAGCTCAGTCTCTTATTTCAGTCTGCTTAACCGTGCCTTTTGAGATGTATGGTGTGTTTGTATGTAATTGAATAATTAGGTCCCATTTATCAGAAACCCTAGAAAACCGTAGGGAAAAAAAGAGCTGCTTGGTCAAGACAGAGAACTGGCTGTCCCTAGGATATAATTTCCAGAAAGGCTTGAGCACATTGCCTCTCTTCTGAGGATTTAAATACTGTCTCTGCTCCAGTGTGGTTCTGAATTGATTGTTGGGGATAACAGATGCAATTGTCACACTGAAGGAATCTTAGACATCCAGCTGTTCTGCTGTGCGGCAAGGTTGTTCTCAAATCAGAGGTGAGTGGAACTTTAAAAAACACGTGTTCCTGGCAGATAAATAGGATCTGGCATAGTTATAGAATCTGGCGACCAATTTCTGTTTGAGAAGGTTGAAGGACTTTGATATACTTTATGGAAGGAGAGATCATTAAGAAGAGATACAGTGGCCATCTTCAAATAGATTGCAGGACAGTTGCACAGATGATGGTGTAAATTTATTTTCTATGTTCCAGGCGACCAATAGGTTCAAACTGCAAAAATGGAGCTATTAATAAAATATTGGGAAGAATACCCTGACTTTCCAATTATTTAACAATAGAATAGAAAGTACAGGGGTGTTCTTTGGGATGCTAAATATGCACTTATTAAGCATGCTGTAGCAACAGGTGCTCTTTACCATCAGGGTCATAGACAAGAAGCCCTTGAGGCCCTTACTATGAGTCTATGAAATCTCTGCACCCTTATGAGGTCCCTAAATTATCACATATTTTTGGTGCTAAAATGGAGGGCTTTATCCTGGCAATTTCGCTCTACCTGGACAAAGATATTTAGATGTTGAAAGGTTCCATGAATTCATATATGACAAAATACAACAAAGAAGCCAGATTTCTTTTGATTTTGGAAGCTAAGCAGAGTCAGACCTGGTTAGTACTTCGATGGAAGACCACCTGTGAATATCAGTTGCTGTGGGGTAGAGAAGGAAACTGGGGGAGGGATGAAAATTTCACCTTCACACACATCTCTCAGAATTTGCTACATACCCTTGATCTAGAGGCTTAAGGCCTGAGGGAAGGTGATAGCCTTTGAAAAGAATGTGCATGTAAAGTGCAGTCACCCCTCCATTCTCGCGGACTTGAGGTCTGTGGTCTTGAATATTCATAGAGGAGAGCCCTCAGTTATTTTCAATGGGGTGCACCTCCACAGCATGTGCCCATGTGCACTCGCAGGCATGCATCCCATTCAAGCCTATGGGGCTTGAATATTGACAAATCTCTGTTTTTGCAGGTGGGGGGATGTCCAGAATGGATCCAGTGCAAAAACAGAGGGCAGACTGTACATTCATTTCCACTTTGATCAAATTGCAAAAGTGGGATATAAATAAACTATTTATTATTATTATTATTATTATTATTATTATTATTTCCTTAATATCATAGGAATGTTCTGTAGTACAGAGGAAAGCAAGATAGAAAGGAGACTTTGATCATCTGCACAGGAATGTCTAGTAACCAATAATAATAATAATAATAACAACAACAACAACAACAACAACAACTTTATTACAGCACACTAGTAACCAATATCTAGTCAGAACCAGACAGAATCCAATTTAGGTTCTGGCAAGTTATTGCCGATTCCATGGCTAAAACAAAAGAGCCTTTGTGGCTGAAGAGCAGGGTATAAATACTCTAATAAATAAGTAAATAAATTCAAGTCAGTGTACAGTAGGGTTTCTGGATATCAGCCCCTGGCCCTGAAATTGCAGTCCTGAAGAGAAGGGGGAGAAATCTTATGGCAAAGAGCATTGTCTTAAAATGTGTGTGTCTGTAGGTGTATTTCTCATTTGCTTAATGATGTTTTTAATTTGAATGGCATACTCTGTGTAACTGTGGCTGGTGCTTAATGTGTCATGCTGAATGACACCATCAAAGAGCTGCCTCTTGTAACATCATCTTTATAACATTACCAGAATCCCATCAAAAGGGTCTTCCCTAGGTCTCAGGTTTGGTCATTGAAATCTAAGGGACTAGGATAGTCCTGACCTGGCAGCTATGTTCAGTAAAATCTTTGCTAGACTTGGAATAGTTTAAAAAATAACAAAATACCTTTCATAGCAAATTTGCAAAGCTGCTATCTGCTAGCCTTCCTCCAGAGGCATCACTAAATGGGTGTTTGGAGTGTGGACTACACCAGGTGATACCCCGAAGAAGGACATCACTGGTCTCCAAGCATCTGCCTTTTGGCAGAAATGGGCTGTGGCATTTGCCTGTGTTCCTTTAAAATGCTGGAGCTCAATGGAAGAGATGATGTGAACGGGATTACACTCAGCAGGAAGGAAAAGGAGAGGTATCAAGTTTAATAATAATAATAAAAAAGAGAATTTTAAAATTAATATTTTAAAAATTAATTTAATTTTTTTTTAAAAAAACATCACATCTTTAACAGCATGAAACTATGTACATGTAAATATATTTAGGCTGTGCATATGATATTGTAATTTAAAGATATAATTTTAATTTTGCCATTTGTCTATATCACAATTATTGCCATTACATTCAGTGATATACAGGGTTTATAATTTATGAATAACATTAGTACCAGAAAACATTACTAAGGATTCTGTATGCTATGGTGTGATATGGGAGGAGGTCAATGGGGTGGCTGACACCACATGTTACCACTCTACCAACACTAGTGATGCCACAGCCTACTTCTAGTTTATCTAAGGGGGGTGGAAAAGAAGAAAGGCAACAGCAATGTCATGCTGAAGGTACATTTGCCCACTACTCAGTACCCATCTTAATCTGGATCATTCATGCTCTTTGACAGAAGAGATCCAAAGTGCTTAACATTGCTTCATTGCAGAGTGCCAATAGATACTTGTCTATTGTACTTAATTCCAGTTCAGTGCTGTTGCTCATGGAGACCATCATGGCCATCCTTGGGGAGTCTGTTGCTATGGCATTTATGCTTGTTTTGAGGCACATTTCAAATAATGGATTTCAACAAGAGATTGTCCCTCTGCTCACATTGAAAAGTGCTTCACTTTGAATGTTCAAAGATGTCCCAGTGCATGCAGTCTCCCCACCTCCTCCTCCTCCTCCTCCCTCTCCCTCCCTCTAGTCAACTTTCCCATACAACTACCTTGGAAAACAGTAAAGGGAGGCGAACGTGAGCATTTCCATAGCTGTGTGCTAGAAAAACCTGGTTCTCATGTCATTTCCTGAGCTGCCACCTCTGTAGCAAACAAAACACAAAATGTCCTTTCTCATCATGGTTTTTATGAATTGGAGTTGACCAAGACCAATTGAGAAAAGAAACTCTGTATTCATGGGAGCATCCAGTGGCCCATGACTTCAATCAATCACTTTCCTCCCCTCCCTGCCTTATTTTAACCTATACCTTGGACCATATAGACTTTACAAATTAAGCTCCCTTTCAGTTATGCTGGTCATCCTGGGAAATACTCTAAGAAGGAAGAATATGCATTTTCTTCACAGAGATAAGCAAAAAGATACAATCTACATCATTCAGAATGCTGATTTCTTGATTATACTAACTGTATAATGTTACATCATAAAGAAGAGTCCTCTGTAGTCAATCCTCAGTTGTTTTCTTCTCCTGCACGAGTGGGGTGACCATTCTGAGGGGCTTCTGCTTTTTTTATCTAATTCTATCTTGTATTATTATCTATTGTTTTATATGTATTTTGTAGAATGTATGCCATTGGCAGGTTTCATTTTTATCGATTTTATTGTTTGTATGTACAGCACTGTGTAAATCTACAGTGCTATATATTAATAATAATAATAATAATAATAATAATAATAATTCTAGAAGAGAAAAGACATCAAGGATATTTGAACACCAAGGGTTTTTGTTGTTTTTTTTTAAAGGGAGATAGTTTTGGAGATAGAGTAGGGTAGCTGGGATACAAATATATTATCATTATTGATTATTAACCTTTATTTATAAAGTGCTGTAAATTTACACAGCGCTGTACATGCAATCTTTTTAATTGGACGGTTCCCTGCCCTCAGGCTTACAATCTGGAAAGACATGACACAGAAGGAGAAGGGAGTGGTAGTGGGGAAGGGGCCTTTCTAGTAGGATAATACATATAAAATACATAGCAATACAGGAAATGATTCAATAAACAGACAAAAGAGCATCAAATAGCAAGTGACAATTATGCAATGCCTGGGAACGCTTCTCTGAACAGAATATCACTACATATTTTGGTTGATTATACTGTAGACCCTTGGTGTCTGCTGTGATTTGGTTTCAGGACCAATGGTGTCCTTTGTATAAAATAGTAAAAATCAAGGTTTGCTTTCTGGAATTTATATCATTATTTGACTATTTCCAAGCCATAGATGTTTAAATCTATGGATATGAAGAGTCAACTGTACTTTCAGTTGTGTACTGATACATAAGGGACAGTAAAGTCTATGAACAGCATTTATCAGTACCTTTTGGTCACAAGTCTTCTAGAAGACAGATGCTACTTTGAAGCAGAATGAGGTTACTATCTTATGCAGCAGTGAGAAACCAAGTGAATGCTGCAGAATCACAGTTGGAAGAGGCTGCTAAAACCACATAGTCACACCCCTTGCCATGTAGGAATAAACAACTAAAGCATTCTGAAAAGATGGCCACCTGAACTCTTTTTAAAACTCTCAAAAGAAGGCGAGTGCACAATCCTCTGAAGTAGCCTATTCAACTTTCTTACCATCTTAACCACTTGGACATTCTTCCTAATGTTTTAATGGTATCTTTTCTCATATAATTTAAATATACTGGTTCATGTCCTAGGTTTTATCTACATTGGCTCCATCCTTCAGAATCCTGGAAAGGAGCTACAGCACTTAAAGTAGGGTCAAACTGCATTATTTCTACAGCGTAGATGCATTCCTAGCCTCTAAAGCAGCAGAAAAGAGACTTCTCCTCAAATATTTCAAGATGGCTATCAGATCACTTCTTAATCTTCTCTTCCCCAAGCTAAACAAACATACAATGCTCCCTTAGCTGTTCTTCATACAGCTTGGTTTACAAGCCTTTCGCCTTCCTCCATCTTTTCTGGACAAAGTATTCCAGGTGAAGTCTGATCAAACGAGAACAGAATAGTGCTATTATTTCCTTCAATTTGGACACTACATTGTTGTTGATGCAGCCTAGAATTGCTTTGCAATCAATTGTTCTATGCCACCTAAACTAGACTACTGTTGTGAGATGTAGTGGGAAATACTACACCATTGGAAGTGTTGAAATAAGGCTCAACATTCAGTCTAACCAGTTCTTGTGGACAGAATGAGAGATGGTGCCCTCATGTCCTTTGCCATAGCAAAATATCCTGGATTTAGCAAAGTGGTACAACCTTGTGCTGCATACAAAAATTCCTAGATCCTATTTCTAGGACTGGATCTTCCTCAAATCTGGGACAGTTGTAGCCAGTCAATGTAAACAGAACAATGATTTTACATCACATTAGATAACTTCCTATGTTCCTCTTGAAATAAACAGGAGCTCCACAAGAGCACATGCTTCCAATAGAATGTTGTATTCATAAAAATAGTGTATGAATAACATGTGAAATTATTTTATTTGCTGATGGAATACTCCATCCCAAACCTCCTACACCTTAAACTTAGAAATCAATTGGCAAAGATGAATACATATATTCAATGAATACATATACTCAAGCCCTGTTTTCTTTCACAACAGAAACAAGAAGCTTACTTGAAAGCATGTGCACATTCTTGAATATAATCTGTTATATATTCTTTGATATAATCTATTTAAAACATGGTACACTTGGCCTAACCCAGAAAAATAAACATGGTTTCCAGTAAGAAATATAATGGAAGAAAAAAGTAAAAAGAACTAACATATTGGGGTTGCTTTTAAGCCTTTCATTGAAAAAGAATTCTGTGTACCATTCACACCCTACTGCTTTATCAATACAGATTATTTCATCTGGACACAGTTTCTGGCAAGAAATAAAACTATGTGGTGTGAATTCTCCTGAGAAAAAACTTCTCAAATAAGTGTGGAGATAGTGGGTAAGAGAGAAGTAGTTAAACAAAACAGGAAAATTCTAGAGTGCATAAATAAGTTAGTAATTTATACTCCAGTCTTCTGCCCATAGGATACTCTTGACTGGGTCTGCACAAGAAATACAAAACAGAGGAAACACGCATACATACATAAAATACACTCATAGCAAATCAATGTAAGGCAGCAGTCTCAAATGGAGTAAAAAAAGCCAAAGCCTGCTTAACAATAAAAGCTTTCAGCACAGAGTGATATAATTTATTGGTTTTAATAACTTTAATGTTTTTAATATTCAGTTTATTTTAGTGATGATTTTGACTCAGGACAACAATACAGAACTGAATAGGCTACATTAAATTCCTAAAACTGCAATGAGCCTGGAAAATTCTTTAACCAGCTTCAAAACAGAGTTGAAGACCATCCTGTTCAGAGAAGCGTTCCCAGGCATTGCATAATTGTCACTTGCTTTTTGCTGTTCTTTTGTTGTCTGTTTTATTGAATCATTTCCTGTATTGCTATGTATTTTATATGTATTATCCTACTAGAGAGGCCCCTTCCCCACCACCTTTCCCTTCTCCTTTTGTGTTGTGTCTTTTTAGATGGTAAGCCTGAGGGCAGGGAACCGTCCAATTAAAAAGATTGTATGTACAGCGCTGTGTAAATTTACAGTGCTTTATAAATAAAGGTTAATAATAATAATAATAATAATAATAATAATAATAATAATAATCCCAAACAAAACAAAGGATGTAAACACATAGAAGACTAGGGACTAATTGTGGGAGAAAAGTGGGATATAAATCATATATATAAGAACCTTAATGGTGTTCAAAGCAAAGTGAGAATCAGCATGGTGTAGTAGTTTGAGCATAATCCATGACTCTGGCTCAGGCATGTAAACCCACTGGGTGACCCTGGGGAAGTCTCACTCTCTCAACCTAGAGGGTGGCAATGGCAAACCATCTCTGAAGAAACTTGCCAAGAAAATCTCATAATAGGTTTGCCTTAGAGTCAGCATAAGTCAGAAACAAATTGAAGGCACACAGCAGCAACAACAACAACAACAAAGCAAAAGAGTGATGCTATGTGGCTCCCAAAAAAGAAATTCATTTTCACCACCATTCCAAAATGGTTGCCTCTAAAAAGGGGGCATGGGCATCCTTATAGCAACTGGCTGCTCAGAAAGTTGAGTTAAACCAAGACTATGAGCCTATTCAGATTACCCTCTCTGCTAGATGTGCCAGGAGGAGAATAAATGTCCATTGAATGAAAATGAAAATACTTTCACTCTTCAAACAATATGAAGTAGATGAAAAAAGAAGTCCTGAAGCCAAATCCAATCTCTTCCCCAAGATTCCTAATTAGCTAGAAGAGGTGACTGGATAGGCTGGCCATATTTTCTTGAGACCAAAAGGGGACAGTGAGATGGCAAAAATGGGAAGGGAGTATGTAATATTCTGTATTCATGAAAAGGTGAGATCATAACAACAATTTTATTACATGAAAACATTGATGAAACCATTATTCTTCAGTGATAGAACTCATACAAAAATGTAGGTAGACATAGAGGGGGAATTGTGTTTCACCACAATCGTACCATGAATATTTCTCTGATGAAATCATCTTATGCAGAAAATTTCAGTCTTTCAACAACTTATCATAAAACGTATCATACTCCATGATACTATTTATTTATTTATTTATTTATTTATTTATTTATACATTCATTTTGACAACCATAATTTCAAATAGGGATCTTCAAACCACTTTCTCAACATGACAGGGCATTTTTCTTGAAAACGGGAGGAAACTGACATTTATATAAAAATGACGGGACCATTTGGAACTATGAAAAAAAGTACTGTCCCATTTAAAACTGTATGTATGGTCAGCCTATGAATGGATAATCCTGTATTGTTTTAGGGAAGGCTGGGTGTGTGCTGTGAAGCCTAGAAGGGAAGGAGCATAAAGAAAAAGAGCCCTATTTAGACCATTGAGACTTGTGAGACCTGATACCTCAAGAGTTTCCTGAGAGCTTCTGACCCCAAGGCAAACCTATCATGGGGTTTTCTTGGCAGGTTTCTTCAGAGGGAGGTTGCCATTGCCATCCTCTGAGGCTGAGAGTGTGTGACTTAAGAGGCAGGAGCTGGAGGAGGAGGAATTATTATTATTCATCTTGGATCATAGCTTCTGAGCACATACTCTGAATGCCAGTGATCCCAGTTTGAATCCTCTGGATCAGATCATTTTGGGGAGATAGATACACTTGAGAGTGTATTAACTCAGTTTCTGCACAGTTTGGCTCTTTCCCACCATAAACCTATCTAAGCAGTAGTTCAGCTTCTGCTAGTTTGTGCCTAAATGTGATTTCTGTTCACCAAGCTCTACTAACACAGGATGAAATGGAAGATATAAATGCTTAAATGTCCCTAGAAATGCAAGAAGCTAGTAAGGTTTGGAAACGTTTCATTCATAGCCTGTAGTGAAGCTGAACAGCCACATGAACCACAATACTGTACGGCCTATCAAGTATATGAGCCATATTGGATAGAAAAAGTCCTCATCCACAGGGATAAAAAATTACTTCGAGTAATACTTCTTTGGTATTACCTGACCTCATGGGAATTCCAGTGTATTTCAGGTGATAGAAAATGTCCACAGGAGTGTTTGTGGGTACAGAATGTTTGTGGGAATTATCCACAATGTACAAATAGTCAGAGCCAAACAAGACATATTAATACAAGATGGAACATTTGTTTTTAGCAGGTGACAGGTATGTTTTTCTGCAACATGATTTCTGTGCTCAAAGAACACTGCAACTGTTGTTTCCAGCTGAAAAACAATCTTTGGCCCATTCTAGATGGGCCTTTAATACGTTCCCGTCACATGCTAGGGGTTGGCTGAGGACCTAGCATCCATACCGGCCTCACCCCAGCACGTGATGGGGGCGTAAAAATGGTGGCGCCCTATACACATGGGTGCCACCATTTTTACGTGCCAGATGCTTAGCGTCCGCATGTCCCCCTGAGCTTGCGACATCACAAGTGCGCCATTTGCACACTCGTGCATCGCAAGCGTGACGCAAAAAGAAGCTGCTTTTTTGTGGCTTCTTTTTCCACTGCTGGGAAGCCTCCCTGTTTGGAGGCTGAGGCTTCCCAGCGGCAGAAATGGAGGTGGCGGCAGACCGCCCTTTTTGGGCGGTCTGTAAACCACCTGAGTTGTGAACCTCTCAAATTAGAAAATGGACACAAAGATACAAATCCTGAAGGCAGAGACTTGTTGATATCTACTTGTTAATGTATATTTGTATTTAAAATGTTCAGATGTGACAATGGTTTGCTAAAGTAAAAATTAGTTCCTGTTGAAGGCCAGAAAGTCTAGGCCTGAAAACAAAGTGTTCAAGGTTGAGACAAAATGTAAACAAGTCCTGTATTGCATGGTGACTTGTGGGAAAGAGGTGTGTCCACTTCATGGGAATGTTTATTCTTTTGGGAGAAAAAGACTGATCTTATGTTCAAGGGGTTTTAATCACCATGGAGGAGCTACAGGAATTCAAAATAGACAAGGAGGAAATTGAAATAAAGATTTTCTATATCTTGGATCAATAATTGAGCAGAAGAGGGATGATAGTCAGGAAATCAGATGAAGATTAGGAGTGGGAAGGGCAGCTATGAAATAATTAGAAAAGATCCTAAAATGTAAAGATATACAACTGAGCACTAAAGTTAGTATTGTGCAAGCTATTTCCACCCTTAATATCACATATGGTTGCAAGAGCTGAACAGTGAGGAATGAGTATGGGAGAAAAATCAACTCATTTTAGATGTGGTGCTGGGGAAGAGTACTAAGAATACTGTGGATGGTCAAAAAGACAAACAAATCAGGCCTGGGATATCCTAGGAAGCAAAGATAACTAAGGATCCGTACAGACAGGCCAAAATAAAGCTGCTTTGGGTCACTTTGGAGGTATGCTGTTTAAATCATGCATGCGTCCTAAGAGACCGGAAGCTGCACCGAAGCCACGCTCCAGTCCTTAGGATCGGCAGCATCTCAGAAAGCTTTTGGTTGGGGTGTTGCCTGGTTTAAGTGGTAGGTGTTTTTGGGTAACATCGGCTGAAATGGCTATGATGACAGAACTTTATTGATCTTGGCCAATAATGGAGAGTTTGGGGACTGCAATTTTTTCAAAGCTGCTGTTTATCTGTGGAAAAAATCTGCATATATCATGTGACTAAAACTTGGAGATATTGTTTAAAACTCTTGAAGTTGCACTCTGTGTGTGTATGTGTGTGTGTATGTGTGTGTAGCAGTCAGTAGAAATAACTGTTCTCCGAATACATACAAATCTGGCAGAAAAATATTGCATGCTGGGGTGCACTGGGATTCTTTTATTTAATTTTAACTCCCGTCTTCCAATCATGCATGCATTGTTAAATGAACTAACACATGGGGCTGAAAATTACCAGGCAGGTGTCTGAAAGACTTCCGTAAGCAATTCTGCTCTAGTCCAATTAGTGTTCTAATATATTTTACAATGCACAGTCATCATTATTTCCCCTTCATTAGCTGCTGATATACAATGCATCTTTTTATTTTTTATTTTTTCAAAAAATGAATAATTTCTACCCCCTTAAAAATCACAAATTGCTTGTTTTTCCCCTTCAGTACAAAAGCAGTGGAACTTTGATTAATGCAGATAATTTAAACTATGTGCATAAAACATTAAAAATCAACATGCTGTCAAAGCTTAATGTTCATTTGCAGATTGTCAGATTTTCTTGTCAACATTGATACTTGCAATGTTTGGTATATTGAAAAAAATCAGGAATTGAGAGAATCTACAATGTCTCTGAAAATTTATTCTGTTTAGAATAGTTTCACTAAAACTGCAATCATTTGTTACTCCATTCCATGGACCTAGCTAAGTGTATTTAGGAAGACAACAATGCAAAGTGTGTCTGAAAGAAAGTAGGTTCCAGTAATCATTAACACAACTGACTTCAGAATAAATATGACAGGGCTAGGTTGTTTGGCTAATCCAAAATTATATTACACTGAGGTTCTTCAGTTTATGCTGGTATAGATCCAAGATACTGTGTTTAATATGTAGTGTGCAACTAAGTCTCATATTCTTTTTCACTTCTATAAACATTCACGTGATAATTCTGGATCCAAATCACGGTGCATGGGTAGAGAAAGCTAAATCCTCTCTACCTCAACCACTTCACCTTTAAACCCCCCTCCCTTCCTCCTTTGCTGATATTCCCTTGTGCCATGGAGCCCCAAAAAACAGAGGCTATTTAGCTTTAGATAATTTTGGTTCCTGGATCCTCAGAATGCCGTATAATCCAACAATTGTTTTATCCATTACCTTGAGATGTCCAGAAGATTATGGCTGCAATCCTGTTGGTGCAGTATGCTAGTTGCTGCACTTTCTATAGGGTTGTTCCGTGGCAGACAAAATCTGCTGGCTTCAAGCAGCCTGTTCTCCACTGCTGTACTTCATGAATGCTTGCTGCACCAACAAGCCTTTCCCCTCCTGCTGCCACTACTGGAACCAGCTCAGTTACACTAATGTAGTACACTAGGAAGACCTTGGCCTTTCACTGCAAGCCCAAGTACACTTGCCCAAATACTGAATGACTAGAGAGGAAGGAATGCTAAGAAAACAAAACCACATAGCTTGAAAAACCCACAAAAAACTATGGATGCTGGCCCTGTAGGAGTGGTCTCTGGCCACTCCAGCCATAATTGTGCTGGAACTATGATGACTACATTGCTTGCTTCCAAAGCAGACTGCCACTATAGTCCCAAGCTGGTGCTACCAGGAGTGGATTATTTCCCCTCTTCTTTGGCTGGCCTTTAGCTCCCTAATGCAGCCTTGGCACAGCTTCTGGCCACTTTGGGGCATGCATCATCTAAATGCCACACTCCCAAAGTGGCTGGAAGCTGCTCTGTTTAGCCCATGCTTTTAGGGCCTTACACTTATGGCAACTTTATGAGAGACCTATAAGTTATCCAGGCTTGAACTGCCCAGTTCAGCTCTTCCAGATTCATGGTTGTGACTTCTCTGATTGAGTCTAACCATTTGGAATGCAGTCTTCCTCTTTTCTTATTGCCTTCAACTTTATCAAGTCTTCATCAAGTCAAGGTGGATAGTCATCTTTTCTAGTAAGTCCTTTCTTCTCATGATATGGCCAAAACATGACAACCTCAGCTTAGCCATCTTTGTTTCTAGGGAGAGTTCAGGTCTGGTTTGTTCTTGGATCCATCCATTGGTCTTTTTAGCACTCCATAGTATTGTCAGAACTCTTCTCTAGCATGAATGTGAAATGTGTTGCTTTTTTCCCCTATTAGCTTTCCTCAATGTCCAGCTTTCACAACCAAGCAACCATGTAACAGTTACACCCCCCACAAAGACATACACAGAGATAGTTTGGGCTTATGCCTGTGTTTTTCACCAACTGGACACCAGCCATACTTGTCATAACCACTACATAATAATACCTGGAAAAGCTCGGTCTGGCCATATTAGAGATTTAGTACAGACATCAGGTTTCCTGTTCAGCATGAGAGAGCCATCTCTATCAAAGTGCTATCTGGAACTTGTCACATTCTCCCATGGGATTTCGGAAAGTGTATCTATACTATACTATATACTAATTTCATATCATTTTACCTCTCAGGGTTCCATCATGCAGAGTCCTAGGATTTGTTATTTAGTGAGGCATTTCCTGAACTACAGTGCTATTGCTCTGTAGCAGAGAATTTTAAGAATTCCGCACTGCTAAGACTGCTAGTGTGGTGCAATAGCTTAAAAGGCATTTGATCAAGACTGAGGAGACTAGAGTTCAAAATAAAAAGAGCATTGGAGTGTCTGTCTTTTCATAAAAGTTTTCCCCCCCTCAAAAATGCTTAATGATAAATAAGTGTGATTAAAAAAAAAAGGAATTAAATATCATGGTAGAATTTTTTTAAAAAGAACTAGTGGGTTAGCATGAATACTCACATGTGCAGAAAATCTGTGTAGTCACTGAAGCAATCCAGCAGACATTTCATTATTATTTATTGATGCTTTTATTTAAATAATGTTTTAAGGGAGGGAATGTTTGAGATAAAGGGTATGTATGTTCTCGTTTCAATTGTAAGTCACCTCGATTGTCTTCGAGAGAGAGGCAGGGTAAAAATAAAGCATTTATTTATTTATTTATTTCTACTCTTCTTATTGTAGAGTAACTTTTAAACTTTTAATTAGCTTACAGCTGTAAACTGCTTAGACACTGCTTAGGTGGTATGAAGCGGTATATAAATGAAGCTTGTTTAAACAAGTCAGTTTTGTGCTGAAAATAAGAACAATACAGTTTCTCCCTCCCTGCTCCACTACTGTGGAGAGATAAATTCACGCATACACACACACACACACACACACACACACAGTGGCAAGGTGGATAGAAGTGCAGTGAAACCAGAGAATTCAGATTTCAATGCGGGTCAAGTAATGTAATGCCCTCCTGCATTCAGGAATTCAGGATAAGGCTTCACTGAAGAATTTCTTCAGAGACTAGGGCCTGTTACAGACTGCCAAAATAAAGCTGCTTCAGGTCTCTTTGGAGGTATGCTATTTAAATTATGCATGGGTCCTAAGAGTCTGGAGGTCGCTCCAAAGCCACACTCCATTCCTAAGGACTGGAGTGCAGCTTTGGTGCAGCTTCCGGATTCTTAGGATGCATGCATCATTTAAATAGCATACCTCCAAAGAGACCCAAAGCAGCTTTATTTTGGCAGTCTGTAACAGACCATAGATGAGTTAGTTTGGAATATCCTCAGAGGTACACTATTCTTATGAACTAAATGCTGTGCATCTTTGCCCAGGCATCTGAGGAGGTAGACCAAGGGCTGAAACAAATGGCTCTCTGACAGCATGGGGCCATGCCATTCAAACAGTGCACACCCCCATGCTACTGGGAAGCTGCATGGCTCATTACATTTGCTCCAGCATCATGGCATTCCGGTGGCATGGCCTTTACGCATGCATCTTGCCGTGGGACCACTGAAAAACTGTGGCAGGAGTGGAAAACATGCCACAAAAAGAAGTGACAATTTTCTATTTCTTTTTTACAACTGCAAAATGCCAGAGTGGGGCCATGGCGTAAAGTTGCTCCGGTGCTCACCTGGCTCTTGGGCCAGTCTGTTTCAGCCCCAAGTCTACAAAATCTTATGCTACAATTTTTTTTCATGAAGTTAGTCTCAAAGATGCTATGGGATCAATTTGAATATAGAAGAATTTCATAGAATCATAGAATTGGAAGAGACCACAAGGGCCATCCAGTCCAACCCCTGCCATGCAGGAACTCACAATCAAAGCATTCCTGACAGATGGCCATCCATCCTCTGTTTAAAGACATCCAAAAAAGGAGTCTCCATCACTCTCCAAGGGAGTGTTTTCCACTGTCCAATAGCTGAAATTTCTTGTTAGGACTGTGACAGAACCCCTGGTTGACCAGCTTGACCTCACAGCTCCAGTCCTTGGGCTCTTATCACTCACTCTGCCCATACTCAGCCCTCAAGGATACTGCCTGAACAACTTCTGAACAAGTAGCTCTATTGATCTGTGGGTATGGTATGATAAATCATGACCAATCTTCCCTTTCAGTTTTAAAGGTGAAAACTAAGACACAGAGAATTTTTTTTAAAAAAAAAGATTATATAACAAGTAAACATAAAATCAATGAACTCTTTCCACATTTCCAACTCTCAAAACCCTAGTCACTTCGACTCTCCTAATTCTGAGCTGCCCCTGGAGTATTCTGGCACTGAATACCTCCAAAATATCTCCATTAACTGTGCTCTCTTCACAGTGACAAGCAGCTTCCTTCCTACATGACCCTCGTTTGTCACCTGGCACCACCACTGAGGTCACAACACCTAGCCACGTTATCAAAGCTAGTTGCCTCATTCTGATGTCAGAGTGACTTGTGGCCACGGCAATGGTTCCTGGCAGCTTGTAAGGAGCACATGGGAAAGCAGCCGCCCATCATTGCCACAAAGAGAGCTGGAAACTTGGAGAAAAAGGTAAGGTTTTAAAATTTGAGGTAATGAGATGAAAATCATGAAGACAACCCATGCTCAATTTGAGGTTTTGGTCCTGTCTCTTGTAAACAGGATCTCACATTTAAGATTATTTATTTTTAAAGAAACTGTTACAGATTTTCAGAAATACAATTTCAACAGTTAACTGTTTTCGAACAGGCAAGGATTAACGGGTCAAGAGAAATCTTCACAATGTTTTATCGGATTCCAGCTAACCACAGTTGAGTGTTTCAACAACCTGCCACCAATGTGATGGGATAAATCCAGATTAAGTATAATGAATGTGTTAATACCCATCGAGAAGGATATCTGGGAAAAAGACTTGCTTAAATGCATAACAATAATGGCAGGACTAGAGTTGACTGTCAAATCCATTAAGAGATAAAATAAAACAGGCTAATATTCAAACAAGACAAATCCAGGTTTTGGAGAAGCTAAAAAGATTTTTTTGGGGGGTGGATACATATCACAAATAAGCTGATCTTTTAAGACGAGTGATCTCTTTGACTGATCTGGAAATATAATCATCCATTGTGGGAGGGGTGACTGTTGAGACAGATCATATCAAAGAGGCAGGGCTGAAGCTCCTCCTTATCATGGATCAAAGATGAAAAGTTAGACATGCCAAACTAAGTCTAATGTGAAGCACTGTCACTGGTGTAGGGGACATTTCCTGGCCCCACCAATGACAGTCATACTATTTTGCTCTTCTTATTTTTATAGCAGATGAAGAGTAGTAACACCATAGCTAGAGAGCTACAGCAAGCTTCTGGGCAGTGCAAGAAAATGAATTGTAACAATGAAGAGGCTCGCATGTGTGCAATGTGAGTTTTCTTCCAGCACTCTTTCCAATTCCACTCTCATTTGTTTTTTTGGGGGGAAAGGTAAAATATGATTGAAGGAAAACTGGAACAAACACGGTTTGTTAATGTTACTGTGCAGAAAAATCTTTTTCCCCAATTGAAAGGTATCCATGTTGGTACTGGTAAAGAAAGTAGCTTTCTTGACAGTTTTCTTGAAGCTATTATAGAGCACAGGATGCTACAATTGATAGATTTTGATCTCTACCTTCAGAGGAGTCCTCTATTACATCGACTGCTTAACTATTTCATTATTTTATTTTCTCTTATTTTATTTGTATTCTTTTATATGGGACTGATAGTAGCGTACGACAAGGGTAAATCAAAATGGAGTTAAAACATACTAATTAAGAAGTTAAATTACAGTTAAGCAAGATATCATACTAAAATGTCATTAATTTTTAAATATATATATAAAGTAATTTTAAAACAATAAAAATAGAAATAGAGCATTTCACTGCACCTTGAGTGAGCAAGATGTAATGGCTTTAGTGTTAGATTAGGACTTTGGGTGAGCAGGGTTCAAAACTCCTGATCAGCTAAGGAAACCCATAGAGTGACCTCAGGCAACTCACACTCTTTCTGCTTCACAGATAGAATATATTTCCCTGTAGTTCTTGTTCTGCTGTTACTTTGCTCTTTTTTCCCTTGCTTGTTCCCATCACCCACCTTCTCCATCTTCTGTGTAAGTGGAAGTATGGGATCTCTGTCTATGGTTTATCTTTGTAAGTTTCCTTGTGAAGGCAACATTGTCCTATCCTTGTGGTGCTTTATAAGCATCTTTAAATAAATAAATACACAAATAGATGAGACTAAAAGGCAATTAAAAATGCAGAATCATAGCTATCCTTATAGAAAGACATGTATACTTTTATGATGAAGAGCAAAAGGTGTTTTTCTGGACAGAATTATGTACTAGTATAGCTTTTTGCCACATAGATTTGATGCAGACCTTCTCTTTGATCTCCCACCGCCCTGCTACACACACACACACACACACACACACACACACACGTCAGTTGTTTCATTATAAAGATTCAGAACCATCTAAAAGGTTATTCACAGTTCTCCATTGCACTTTAAATAATTTCTGGTTTTTGTTCCAGGAACCTGCATGTCAAACCTTTGGGGGCCCTTAGCCAACCCCTCTTTATACCAGACAAGTCAGGTATTCATATTGCCATCTGTAGGAAATCACAGAATGGCATTAGAGTAATAGTTCTAGCCCAGGAAGGCAATCATCACATAATCTGATTATTCTGCAAGTGTTCGGAGGAAATTACTTCTTTGGTTTAGCTTTGCAAATGGCATGCAGTATTTGCACTGGGTTTACATCCTGATGATAGAGCAATTGGCAGGAGGAGGCACATGCGAAATGGGCCTATTGTAGTATGGAAATTACTGCATTTCTATTTGATCGTTTCCCCTTCTACCAGCAGGTCAGGGAAATCTTGAAATTGCCATGATTCCCTTGCCTTTTCTCTTGCTTTATGAAGCTATTATGTGTTTCACACAAAAGCAAACAAAGATGGGGATGAGGGTAAATATACTGCAAGCGTCTGGATGTTGGGAACATGATTTGTTGTATGGGATTTGTAATGGGATTCGTCTCTGTGTCGTAAAGAGCATGGGGGAAAGTCTGGAAAGAAACCACAATGAAAGAGCATTCGGTTCCCTTTCACACAATGAGATTACATTTGTAAGATAAGATTGTACCATTAGAAAGATGTAAGCACTCAAACACATTGTTCTAGCAGGAAAGCAATAAGAATAAGAATTGGAACCTACTCCATTCAATTCTCCCATTCCTTTCTTCTCTTTAATTTGCTTTGTACTGTGTATGTGTGTGCTTGTGTGTGCAAGCATGAGTGTGTAAGAAAGAGAATGAAGAAATCTTTGAAATAAGAACATTCTGAAGTAGTATTACTTTGGCAATATTTCAAAGGATATTTTCATTTTTGTGAAATGTTATTTATACTCTGATCTTAAACACTTGACTTGACAAGTATCTTCCACTGATGCCAATAGGAGCTATTGCCAAAGAACAGGATGATGCTTTAGTCCAGTTAGATCAGCTGCTGCTATCCCTGGGCTTATGGCAGGGTATTGTAAACTTTTTGCATACTTCTCCAGCAACAAAATCAAAAGCAGAGATAGAGGGTTTAGAGATTTTTTGTATTACACACAGACACACGCACGCACATACACACTCCCCCTCCTTTCCTCTTTTCCCCTCTGTTTATATATTTTGCAAATCTCACCAATTCATGGTCTGCAAGACTGTTAACAAAAGCATGCACATTTCTTTAGGACCTGATATGAAGTGAGAGCAGGAAGAAACTGCAAACAGTTTCGGAGGAATGGAACAAAACTATCATATTTCAACACCCTTAGTCAAAGACATGACATTAGCCTAAGACCAAACAACAACAACAAGGCACTTCCAAAGAGTCATTTCCAAACACAGTCATTTCCAAAGAGTTTGTGGCAATGCTCCCTTTCACTAAGTGGTCAACAGCGTCACAATGCCACTCACTTGCTGGTTACCTTAGTGAGAATCCAAGAGATTTGCTGTTCCACTTCTGGAAACAATGTTATGACTGTTACCTATAAAGATTGAAGTGTCTAGGCCCAGGTTATCTGAAGAACTGTGTTCTTCTATATCAACCTCTCAGGTTTTGATATTTCCTAAGGAAATCGATGTCTATGTTTGGGGGGGGGGAATCTATTGTACACCGTCCTTTCTGGCTTCATCCAAAATCTGGAGCATCCTTCAAAAGATGTCTATTGATGTGTCAACAAGTGGCTGATGGTGCAATGCATCCATTCTGGTTTTATTCCAGACATCTTGGAGCTGTCCAAGGTGTCCCCAAAATATGTTCAGCATTTGAATGGCTTTGAAGTCTGGAATAAAACCCAGAGTGGATTTCCTGCCCTAATGTCTTGTTTTTGAAGTCTGACCTCTCACTAGAAGCCATAATGACTAAACTGAGGTGACTGCAATTTGCACATTTTATGCGGCAACATGATAGAATAGTGTAAAGTGTAAATAAACATTAGCAAGTATACAGATGATAATGTAAAGTGGAAAGTAGTAGGGAACAAAAAAGAAGACTACACTACACGTGGATTGATTAAGTGAAAGAAACCATTAACCTAAATTTGCAAAGCTGTTGATAACCAGGGCTTGTGGAGGTCTCTCATTCATGGAGTCACCATACACTGAAGCTGGCTTGATGGCAAATAACAATAACAACAACAAGAGTAACAACTAAGTTGAAAACCTCCATATACCCCTCTCTGATGTCCTTATAACTTTTTTTATTTAGAAAGATAAAATATTCCTCACTTCACTGCTGCTCTGTAGTTTAATGTAATTTTTACAAGCTTGTTTTTATCTGCTCCTAGATTTTATTATTGTTTATTTTTTTAACAATTTATTCTTTATTCTATTGCATTTCATCATTAATCAGTTTGGACATTACACAGGGAAAGGCAGTCTATTGGGCTGATAAACAAAGAATTAGATTGTTGTGAAATGTGTATGTTATGGACATTGGCTTCACCCATGAAGCAAGGAACAACTGAATATTGGTGGGAAGCTATAGGAAGAAAAGCCGTTGTTTCCAAAGTCCCATATTACTATGTAAGGGACAACAGAACCGGTGGCCTTTTCAAAGCAGCTAAGTGCTTCACCTTGGCATCCAGAATGTATCTAAAGATTGCAGGGGATGAAAATCCACACCCACAGACACCCACACAAAGCTTATTTCTGTCCTTTCCTTATCCCTACTCCACAACAAGGAAGAACCTTGTGGCAATAAGAGTGGTGCTCTTTTAAGAGGCAACTCCATGTAACCTTATCTGCTGAGTCAACTGCATATCAAAGATGATGTATCCGGCAAAGCAATTTTGAAAGTCTGTAAGCTTGAAACAATCTCAACCTGTGACTGCATTTCCATGAATTGGATTGTTTTAAGTGTTTGAAAAATAAGCAAGCAAAGTAGGGGGGAAGACCCAGCTATTGTAAAGAAAGGTTGAGTGGGTTGTGTTCTGAAAAATGGAATACTGAATGTATTCCTTAGTTCATGTTTGCTTTTGCTCTGGCTGTTGAGTGCTGCACTGCAGCCCTCCAAAATGAAAACTCTTCAGAACTCCCATATGAAATATTTAAAGGACTGAAAGAGCTGCCAAGAATGAGATCGGTAAGACTATTGCTATTGAAAATGAGAAAATATAAATAAATCATTCACTATTTACACTCTACAGCTTTTGACTCCTCAAAGTAATGAGAAGAGAACAACACACCACCCGCCACTTCAAACGCCATACACACAGAGGTGTTTTTGATTATCTATGATACATATGAACACATGTACCCTGTGATAAGTGTGTGGCTGTGAGCTCCTTCTGAGACCTTCAAAGGCTATAGCTCTGTTAGCAAGCGAACTGGGATAGATTCTTCATAGAAATTCAGACAGCAAGGACCACCCATGTTACATTTATTCATAGCATACTTTGGATTATTTATTTTGGAAGGCTGTCATGCATGGATGGGTTTATATAATCCTCTGATGACCTTTAGAAATGTTTTATGATTAAATGCTGTTCTACTTCATTATGACATTTTTCCACTTGTACTACCAGATTTGATGTGTACAGCTTAATAACACAACTGGCCATGAATGTTAATACCTTTACAATTCATTGCATGGTGTGTGGGTTTTTTGTTTGTTTGTCTGTTTTTGCAGTGCTTATGAAATCTAGAACAAGTGTTTTCTTGCTGCAGGCATACATGAATCATATAAATTAGATGGTAACGAAAGAACATATTAGCATTTGTTAGCCTGCATGCCCATATTTTTGTAATGCCATTTCAAAATGTGCTGCTATTTTTTTTCCACTCTCAAGTTTAATATGTACTACAGCTTTTCATTCTAAAATTTTCAAGCAACATCATAATTGAATTGGCTTCCTTCAATGCCCAAGGATAATGATTTTATACTGATGGAATCATTACAGGATTTCAAAGAATTATACTGCTATCTGCTTAGCAGAGTCAGAAATATAAAAACAATGCTGATAAAGATCCATGCTTGTAAATGTAGAGGTCTGAACCCAGCTGGATGTTTGAAGGTGTTGCCCACAGTCAGTGAGGACACAAAAAAAGATACAGTAGCCCTTTCTATGTCCTAGTTCATCTTCTGATTTCTTGAAGTGAAAGAACCAGGCACAAACTTGCCCACAAACTAACCGTTTCTCATAGTTCATAAGGTTCTCATAGTTCATAAGTCAATAAGGTTCTTCTAAGCAAAGTGGAAAGTATCAGTCATGATGATGCAAATGGCTCCTGTTTAATTATTGTTAATAGGTCCTAGGGGTCTAAGTGTGTTGTTTTGGGCAGCTGCACCACCACATTTTTAATATCTTATCTCCAGCAAGATTTCATTGGAACAGGTGTGTGTATGTGTGTCTGTGTGTGTGTGCCTTCAAGTCACCAGGTGACCCCAGGAATTACATAAAGTGTTTTTTTATATAACAAGGAATACTCAGAGGTGTTTTTGCCAGTTCTTTCCTCTGAAATACTGCCTACAGCACCTGGTTTTCATTGGTGTTTTCCCAACCAAGTACTAACCAGGGCTAAGCCCTTAACTTAGCTTCCATGACCAAACATGATGTGCTGCTTTTAGGGTATTTAGGCCCATTGAATATATATAGCTCATGAATACTCTAGGTAACTGCAACCATGAATCCCAGCTTAGTTTTTTAACAGTCAGTTTGGACACAGTAACAAAACTCTTTATTCTTCCCAATTGTAAGTTAATTAATATCTTATTTAGTCCCTTCCAACAAGGATTCATAAATTAAACTTGTTGGTTTCTGTTTCTGTCAGGATTTAATTAATGTTTCCAGTAGTTACTGAGGCAGAGCTGATAGTTCATATGTAAACATGAAGAGGTGATGCAATTGTAAATGTATACATAATACACCCAGGGATACAGTAACTGTCTGAGTCTGAAATTGGGTTGTACTTGTCAGGAGATATGCCTTATGCTACTACTCAAATCTGGAAAATTAATTCCACCTTCTGAAAATGACAGCCTTTTGAGTGAAAAATAGGGAACCCCTATACAACTTTTTAAACTATAGTATAACTTTTTTCAAAAATAAACCTGAGCAATAAACAGTAGGATATTCAAAAGACATGCAACATCTATGGTGAACCAGTCCCTTTACGTACCGTATATGTTCAACTATAAGTCAACCTTATGTATAGATTGAGGTCAGGTTTTGGGGCCAAAATTATGGATTTTGCCATGACCCATAGATAGGTTGAGGATAAAACTTGGAGAAGCTTCTTTGATGTGTGTTTGTGTGCATATGACAAGAAAGATTCTCACTGAGGCTTTTTGCTTCATTGTTTCAGCTTTTGTTTTAGCCAGCAATATCAATCAATATCAATCAGTCATGTAGGACTCTTTCTGCTTGGCTCTAGAGAGAAATAAACTCGTCTCCACACTGCATGGGGAGATCTTAAAGAGTTGCTGTCACATTGCCATAGTGACCCATAAATAAGTTGACCTGGGATTTTGGGGTCAATTTTTGGGCATAAATTTTTAGACTTACAGACAAGTATATACAGTATATTAAACTTCTCCTGAATATTTAATTTGAAGGATGGTTGGGGAAGGGAGAGAGGCATAGTCTTCAGATGACTACAACAAATGGAAATACACAGTTAAGCTTAAGATGGTATGGTGCTCTCAGGGTGACCAGAGGTCCTCCTTTCCCCGGATATGTCCTAACTTGATTCCAGTGCATTAGGAGAGGAGAAGGGATGAAGAAGACTGTTGCTCACCATGTGGTGGTTTTGTTTATGTGTGCTTGTTTTTTATGATGGAGATGTAGAAAGAACAGGATCTGGGTTGCTGAAACAGATCAGCAGCACCAATGAGAAGGGAAAGGTGAAAGTGTGCTTTTTGGGTTGAGGAAGAAGCAGGAGGAATGAAAGAGCAACTGGGAAAATTACAAATGGAAGTAATAATTTAAATGTAAGTGCATTCAATGGTTCACTGCTAGTAAAGTACAATTTTAAGTATTTGTTTTGCTCTGAGTTTTATAAGTATATTGCAAGCCAACAAGAAATGATAACAAAGATAAGGTAATCAGAAAAATATGGTTGAGTACATGATAAAATACAGTTATATGTAATATAGCTGTAAATAAATCATATGAGATGAATAAATATTTTTGCCTGGGAGGCCGATGCAAATGACCACATAATGCAAAGC
>NC_056523.1:38862018-38984371 GCF_019175285.1 Sceloporus undulatus | reverse complement strand
TCCTCCTTTACAGTTATGACATCTGGTCACCCTATGTGCTCTGTAATGCTATTCAGTAACTTTAAATCTTTTAGCTCACTCAGGGGTTGTACAAACTGACATAAAGAGCCAGTGTGGGGGCAGAAAGGGAAAGTGGCAAATGCACACTAGCCACCTTGACTCTGCCCCCACACCAGTGTGATGCTGCCCAAGCAACCACACAGCAGGCAGCATCACACCACATCTTTGCTGTAGCATTTACACATGCTGCATTAAAGAAGCGGAGAATAGCCACTGCAGCTGTGGCTAGGGCACCCTTTCTGCAGTGCAAAAAGGAGCCACTTTTTGTGGCTTCTTTTTGTGCTGCAGAAAGGCCAGATTGGGGCCATGGCGTGTGGTTGCCACGGCACTGATCTGGTGCTTCCAGGGGGCAGCACAGAGCAGGCCATCTGTCAAGCGCCAGTTGAAAGACACTACAACTGCCTACAAGAAAGACATTACAAACACTTTTGTTGCTCTTCTGTTTCTCTGTAATGTGTTCTGGGGAAAAGTGTGTGTGTGTTGTGCAAAATATCTTTCAGCAAGTTGGTGTTGTAGAGTGAATTTCTGAGTTATTCCTTGCTTCCTTCTATTTACTATATTGAAGATACAAGTCTCTGCGCTACAGAAAATTGGCTTCTGTTCTTTGGGGGGTAAAAAATCTTCCTACGCTATTTATGTCTGTTTGGTTTTTTTAAGAGCCTACAGGCTAGCCAGATTTTTTATTCTTTGTTACAGATAAGCATCCAACTTTTTAAAATATAAAAATATGCATTCCAATATAATTGAGATTTGTTTCATATTTGCATCAGATAACATTATATGAATGTGGCTCATAAAGAATGCTTATGCAGAATTGTCATATGCCCAATCCAGCTGTGTAATAGGGAGAAATGAAATTTTCCCACAACAATGTTCATGTATGCACATTTTGTTGTTACATGCACATTAGCTCTCAGAAATATATGTAAGGCATGTAGGAGGCATATTTTGAGGCAAGGCCTCTAGCACCTATAGCTTGCACCTTAATTCCCAATTCATTAATGCCCACTGGTGCTTTTCCAGTCATCTCACCTACTAGCTGTTAGCTGTGCCCAGGAATGGTCCAAAATAGTTTACTGCCTCAGGCAAAGAGCAACAAGTAGCACCACCACCAAGACAACCAAGTCAAATTGCCTGTTACCCTCAAACAGGCAAGGCACAGGCATAACAAAGTCTGTGAGAAAGAAACTTATTTCTACAAATGCTTTTTATGCCTGCCCACTCCTTTTTTCCTCTTTGTCCTGTGCCAAGCTGAAAACTTTTTAACTGCAGTTTGAGGTAACCTCAAGTGTCCCCACTCTTATGGGTAACAAAAGATGGTGAAAAGGACTAGATAAATACAGACTTTTGATAGTAGCATGTCTCCAGTAAATACTGTAATGAAACTTGAGCTGAAAAAGAATGGAATTCTGTTCTACCGAATCCTACTGTAGCTGCATGTGTCAGTCCACAACAGGCAAGGTAGATACAAGCTGCTTTCAGAACCCCTTATTAAGCACGTGTGAACAGCAAAAGAGAGTAAAAAGAGGAGAGCAGGTAAACCTGTGTCACTAGGTACTCCCAACATTTTTTAAAGGGTGGATCTGTAAGTCTGGCCAGAAAATGGAGTTCATAAGAAAAGTGAAGATTGGTGAAAGAAGAAAAATAATTTTGGGATGAATTTTGGAAGAGGCTTTGGTCTTAGAAGATTCAATGTGTTTTTGTTTACTCATACAAGGCTTACCTGACCTGGTACTTTCATTTCACGTGTCTTTTGTTCTGAATAAAAAGTCTGCTGAAAAATGTTCAAGCTGCTCTTCTTTTTTGTGATGTAAGAACCTATTCCAATTCTTTTTTAAATGTTATTTGTGCCTCTGGCACCCGAGTTTCTTAAATTTGTCCAAGAGGACAGCTACTTGGTTAACTGAAGTATATCAGTATTTTGGCTTATGGGACAGGAAATCTCACAAATACTTCTCTCAGATACTACCAGACTCTATACATCTCTGACAGTAAAAATATAAAAGCATGTTAAATTTAAGTATTCATTTGTTGTTTTTTCTTGACAACCAAAAGCTGCTGCCCATCAAGCTCACTCTGCATAGTACTAGGGCCAGATCTGGTTGTCCCTGCAAGTCAGTTAGAACATACCAGACCTGCTGAAATCTTTGCAAACAAATGAGATCCTTAGCCTGAACAACCTATTTTATTAGTAGTTGCACAGCCAGCCTCATCTCTCTTCCATGTAGGCTTGCTCCTGAACTTAACCACAAACACATTTTATCCACAACAAGTTCATCTCATCATTTTGATCCTTTTTGGTCACCAGGACCAGATTGCCAACTATGTTCGCTCTCAGAGTTTGCCCACAGTCTGTCAAAATAACATTTGTGAAAAGACAGTGGATTATGTGTCCTGTGGGAAAATTGCAAGTACGGATGGGTCTTGAATTACATTGAGGTTGCATTCCTAGACTCACAATGCAAACTGAAACTGATGTAAATGATGGGAGCCATTCCATACTGAATAATTGAAGACCTGTGGGATGCACTTGAAAAGAAAAGGCCACAAAGTTAGTATTGTACTTAAACCACCAGCAGTTTTAAAGTTGCTGCTCCCTTCTGTCTCTTCTCGGCTCTCCCTCTGTCTCCTAGTGGCTTCTGTCCCCCTTCTTCCCCCCTCTGTGTTCTTCTTTCCAGTCCTTACTGCTGCTTCCTTCTATCTCTGTTGTGCCTGGTCCCAGCAGCTGATGAAAGGGCCTCCTTACATCCCAATTGTGGCCTCAAAGAGAGAGAACAGGTGGCATGTTCTGGACTTCATCTCCTCCCTCACTGCCATCCTCGTTTCCTTGTGCATCCTGCTTTAGTTAGATGCTAAGCCAGAGGTCAGGGAACTGTTAAAGTAATAATTTGTTACTTAGGGAGTCTTTTCAGCAGAAGGGTGAAATAAATACTCTAAATAAATAAATAATATCTCATCCTCAGACCTTGTTCCTACCTCTTTCTCCTGTTAGCTTGCCCCACATCATCCCTCTTTCCATTCTTTGCCATTCTTCCCCTTTCTCTTCCTCAGATCTCATTCCTACCCCTGGATTCCAGTGGCCCCTGCCTTTCTTCATCCCCCTCACTCAGAATCCTCTTTCTATTCCTTGCCATTGGTTGCACCTTTCACTTTCTTCCCTCATTTGCTTACCCTTCCACGGTTAACGTCCCTGCTTTATCTTCTGACTTCACGCTTTCTTTTGCCCCTTTCTTTGCCTCCTCCTCACACTTTGGATGGCTAAGAATGTGAGAGATCAGCAGGTTTGTCTTAAATCTGAAATGTCATAAATCGAGGTGACACAAATTGTGACTCACCTGTTTACCAGGTGCTGTGCTACTTCAACGGCATGGCAGAACAACAAGCTCAAGCAGCACCAAGTCCAAGTCTGCAAGGGCCATAATAGTCAGAGCAGCCTGGAGTATTCTGGCCTCTGATCTCCCCTGATGTCCCTCCATTACCTGAGTCCCAGTAATAAACCCAAGAGATTATCACACAGGTAAGGAGGGGATTGCGTTTATCCTTACCCTTTTCTGAAGTCATCCTTATCACAACTGCTTTTATCTTGTCCTTCTGTCAGTGGCCCCATCATTATATTAATGGAAGTGTCCGTTAATATACAGTGATGGGGCCACACTAATTCAATGATAAGAGAAGGACGGGATAAATGCAACATCGTCTGAAAATCTTATCACGATCGCACGATAAGGACAACTTCAGGATGGGATAATGATAGAAGTTGTTTGAAAATCTTCGTGTGATCATGCCATAAGGACAAGGTAAGGACAGGAGAATTCCATCCTTTACCCTGTGTGATAATCTCTCCAGTTTAAAAGACTTGCATGAAAGGATTCCAAAGTGCAAAAGGAGTAGTTCTAAATGCATTCCACTATTTGGGAGCAGCATGGAGAAAGCCTTCTTCTGCATGATCCTCAAGTAGGCCTCTGTACATGATGGAATTATATCAGGTTGTGCATTGGCTCCTAGAATACCTTGCAAATACTTTGCACTAACAGCTTTCAAAATGGCTTCCAGAATGGGTTACACAACAACTTTCACAATCAAATATTAGACTGGATGTGTGTGGTAGGATGAAAACAAGACTGAAATTTTTGAACTGTTGGAATGACATCACTGGATACAATCCACTTGGTAATGCTATAAAAATCATGGCACGAAGATCCAATGATGTGATGTAATTAGACAGTACCACCTGAATCATATTTGGCCTGTTGCATTGTGTATCTTTGTTTATACTTAACTCCTTAATAGAGATGCTAAGAAACCTGGTTACTGAATTGAGATGATGCCTAATCAGCAAGAGTGTCTAGTGGGCATCAGTGCCCAGTGGGAACAATGCAATGTGTATTGGTTCTGTTTTGCATCGGTCCACTGTGCATCAGTCACTGTTTTGGCTCTGCTATGTAGTACTGTAACAGCAGCCCTCTACTGGATATGATGTTACACAACTGTGCAATTGTAAGTCTCACAGATGTAAATCCACCTATGTCCCAACAGGATTCTGGCCTTCAATTGTAGAAAATAAAAGTGTGGAAAAAAGACAACTGGGTGCAAGACCGGCATTAAGGATTCTTCCAGAGTGTGGTCCATAACAATAACAACAAAATCATCATGTTGTGGATGTGTTGTTAATATGTACATCATGACATGTGATTATTACTGTATTAATGTATTTTCCCTTTCCTCTTCCCCCTCCCATTATCTCCATCTGCTCTTCCTCCTTCTCCACCTTCAAATTGGCCCCCCAAATTTTAATACTGAGTAGATCAGAATCAGTTTTTTAAAGGATGCCTTCTTAGCATTCAGAAATTGAGTTAATAGTTTTTCTCAATATAGGGCATTACCAAGATCATCCTGTCACTCACCTCTACAGATTTTCTTGCTATAAACATATGCAGGATTATGAATGCTGAGCCAAAAGCCTTTTTTCACCCAATCAATAAAAATCTTTCATTTCAGCTCAGTATTACCTGGGGATTCTCTGAGGATAAAGAGTTGCTTCTGTTTTGTGTGCACACTTTAAGAAACAGCTACAATTCCTTAATGTCCTCTCTGAGATGCCAACCACTAAAATCATAAGCACCTCAAAAATAATAGGAGAAAAATGATTCAAAGAATCTTACATATCATCAGTTCACAAAGCAGTAGTCCCCATGCATCCATCTATTCTGTGACTCACAAGCTATTCCTATTCTCTTTTCTTTTCTCACTTGAAGCTCCAAGAATCTGAACGATAGTGTTCTTCTAAACCTCCCTACTGAAATAAAATTTCTTCCTATTGAAGACTTTGACTTGTGCATCTCAGGAAACATCTGGAAAATGTTATTCTTTGGTTTGGCCTTAGATTAACAAAATAATATCTGTACAAATACTGTAAATTTCAGAAGAAACATTCAGTGTGTCTGGTGGAGCAAAACAACAGCAACCCTACATTCTTGTGGAATCCTAAGTAATGAATGAATGTAATGGCATTAATTGTGATGTAAGGAATGTGCAAAATTAAAATTATAACTTTAAATTAAAATATCATATGTATAGCCTAAATGTATTTACATGCACATTATTTCATGTGGTTAAAGTGAAAAGAGGGTATGATGCTATATTTTTAAAGAAGATTTGAAAGGAAAAAATAATTTAAAAATTATAATTTTAAACTTTAAAATTTATTTTTAAAAAACCCAACACCTAAGGCTTATCTTTCTCTTCCCACTAACCCTCACCTTACTCACATAATCTCTTCAGCAGTTTAAAGGGATGCAGATGGACACCACAGCCCATTTCTGCCAAACAGTAGATGTTTGGTGAGCAGCGGGTTTCATCTGATGCGATCCGTACCCCCCCCCCCCACTCCCTTACTATGTCTCATTTCACTGCAGAAAAGGTATCCTTTCACTGTGTGCATCTCTTCAGGTGCACAACAGTAGTCAGGGGGTGCATGCAGGAACTCATTTACACCATGCAATTATAACACCATGGATCTTATCACACACGGGGGGATTTGCAGCTCAGATCCACAGTCACTCCTGTTCTAGCAATGCAAAGTGTGATTATTTTCACACCAGATCCAGAGTCACTCCTGTCTAGCGAATAAAGGTTATAACGTGATGTTTTACCACACCTGGTTGCCTTTCTGTTGCCCTTCTGAATTGAGGGGGAAGTGAAGTCAGTTCTATTCCAAGCAAGTCATGTGATGTGGACTCAAGCAAAGCAGAATGAGTGCACATTATATTACCACACCGGAGGGTTCAACGATTTGAATTGGCACCCTTGGGCATGCTCAGTGAGGCTCTGGACACTGTCCTCCTTCCCTGCCCCCTCCTTAGCTGTCATCCTTCATCGGGATGAAAGAGCAGTCAGGGGATGATGGGATAGGTTCCTTGGGATTCCTGGGGCCAGTATTGGGATGAAGGAGCAGTCAGGGGATGATGGGATAGATTGCTGGGGATTGCTGGGGCCAGGATTGGGATGCAGGAGAAGGCAGGGGATGATGGGAATGATGGGATGGGTTGCAGGGTGGCAGAGGGGGCAAGATGGCATGAAGGAGGAGGAGGGGAATGACAGAGTAGAACGAGGGGGCCAAGGGGGTGACATTGGAGTGGTTTTCCACATCAGACCAATTCGCAGTGCAATTGAAGTGAGCTTGGAAGCGAATTCTGTGAAGTCCTCTTTTTTCAGTTTTACCAAAATGAGGGGTCACTTTGGAATCACGTCGGAAGCACCTTGCAAGGAGCTCCCATAGAAAGGAATGGCATCTGCTAATACATTCATGTTACGACGTGAATGCGCATCATTGGAAGTGCAGTCATGTTGGAACTGAGCTGGAAAATCTCCAAAAAGCTCTGTGTGATATACTCCTATGATTCCATTTTAACTGTCATGGCTACATCCCATGGAATCCTGGGGTGTGTAGTTCAAAGAGGCTGAGAATTCTAACTCACTCCCTTTCTCAACTGCAAATCCTAGGATACCATGGGATGTGGCCAGGGCAGTAAAAGTAAAATATAGTGCTATAATTGTGTAGGGTAAATAGGCCCAAGGTGTGTTTTGGATGCCCTGATGCACCTAGATGAAAAGGAACAACCTCCTATGGACTGGGAGGCACTCCTTCTCTTATTGCAGGAACAAATCTTGAATGCATCCAGGTGCACACACATACACACACCAAAGTCAGTTGGGGCTGAGGGACAAAGTTGTTCCTTCACAGCCCCTGAACTACTCTTGTGTCCCAGAAGGAAGTGTGAAAGGGGGAGCATTATCTCAGGTGTCCACCTATGGGTTTTACGTAACTATTGTGAGGTCATTACAATCAGCCTTCCACATTTGCAGCTTTGACTTTTTGAATTTGATTATTCATGGATCTAATTAATATGTTCTCTCTAGGAATTTCTAGTTCATCCAATGTAACTCTATAGTCAACATCTGCTAGACATTGGAGCTTATTGCATGGGGCTGCAGGAACGTAAATGGCACGGAACGAAAGGGGGCATGATGGGGATGGAACAGGGAAAGAATGCATTTTACTGCACACCAGAATGCTGCCGTCGCCACCACCAAAAGTCCACATTCCCTTCCCCATCTGTCCCAGAGGAGGCAATTTTGAAGAATTTTTCCAAACAGTTCTTGAAAATTGCCTCCTCTGCGACGGATGGGGAATGCATGGGGAACACATGGGGAATGGAACGTGGACGTCCAGTGGCATCAGAGGTGTTCTGGTGTGCAATAAAATGCATCCTTTTCTTTTCCGTTCCCATCACGTCCCCTTTCGTTCCATGCCATATGCATTCCTGCAGCCCCATGCAATGAGCTCCATTGTGCTGGAGGACCTAGCAATTCCTAGAGAGAAGACTTCTCTAGACATTTGTAGGTCATCCAGCACAATCCTACGGTCAGCTTCTGGCAAATGGTGACCACAGATTTGCACTGGAGGACCTAGAGATTCCTAGAGAGGTGTTCTTTCAGATTAAAAAAGGTAGAGTTTTCTATTTGTGGTTTTCATACTTTCATGGAGTTCCTCCAGCCATAACCCCAGTGAATGTGGAGGGCCCACTGTAATGTCAACCAACAGTGCCCAACAGATAAACTTTCTGCATCCTTTATTGTTATCAGGTCTCATCTCTCTCTGTCAATCACTAAAAGGCTATAGAAGAAGAGAAAATTAAAGGCTACAATCTATTTATGCATTTGTGTGTAGATGTACACTAAAGCATTGTAATGTTCATTGCATTAATATGGATGTTAAAATACAGTTTTGACATAATATTAAGTAATTAGCATTGGAGCCACTTGGTACATCTGACAAGCATTAGTGCTGAGTGTCTTTAGTGCTTCCCGTGAGATCTTCTCTTTTCATCATCTGCCTGTTTGAAATCCTTGCTTGCTTGGTACAATCACTTTCGTTTAGAAGCTGTACCATCCCTGACATTCTGGAAGGGTGAATAAACAAGGTAAAATGAGAGGGGAAGAACTAAATGAAAATGTTTTGAGTTGAATTGCTGTTCACCGCTAATACCCACAGGCTTTGAACACTGATGTTTTTTGCCAGTAATACATCAATTTCAATGTTTGTGTCAAAGTTCTCTATAGATTACAGCACTGATTGAAAACTGACAACATCACAGCAAAAGAAAAATATGGATATATATCTGAAGTATCCATCTCATAAAACAGCTGCAAAGTAAGATCGAATCATGGCTTTAGAAAACTATGACAAAAGATCTAGTGTCCCACCAGCCACCACTTAGTCCTATCAGTAGCTGTGCTGAGAGGTTGTTGTAAAGGTCATGGGCCTGTTGCACATCTAGGAAAGTAACAGAGGACTCTCCTGTGGCAGCAGGTGATAATATAGTGGCTACCATGCCAGTGTTGGCACTCAATCAAATGCAGCAGGTTTCTGGGAGGTGAGCAGTGGGAGCCTTCCCTTCACCCCTCCTTCCCTCCTTTTTCTTTCTCACTTTCTTCATCCTCTCGTCTCCACTTCTTCAAGTTCCTTAGCAGCAGTTATTTCCAATGAAGTGCATTGAAGATTAGAGACTACTCAGGTTACATACATGATTGTTAGAGTGGACTTCCACCAGCACATTGCAAACTTCCTGTCCTCCCTTCCCCTGTGCTGCTTCCACCTTCCCCACAACCTTTTCCAAAGGATCCTCCATTCCTTGAAGCAGATCTGAAAGGGTACAAGGGAATGCTGTGCTACCAAATTCCATTCCTTCCAATGATGAACACAGCTGGACGTTGGCCCAATTACCTACCTTTCTATAAGCATCAAGGAACACTATGCCTCTCCTGGAAGGTTAGTCAAAATAGCAGCAGCATACACTTGTACACTGGTGTGTCTCTAACCCACTGCCTGTCTGATTCATAGTGCCATTTCCATCTTCCATTTCATCATCTTCTTTAGAAGCTTATGTGCATGCAGAAAATAAGCCACTGTGTCACCTTCTTATTTGAATCCGTCTGGTTAATAGGATGAGGTTTTTAGATTGCTGGCACCAATTTGTCTCCTATGTGTCAGCATGTTGCTTATCATTATCATTAGCCCAATGTGAGGCTGGTCTTTCTTTTGATGTAGATATAACAGCGATTAGTTCAAGGCTTCTAACAGACTGGGGGTGGAGTACCTTCTGTTATGAATCATCTGTGGGCTCAACTTAATATGTATTTGTGCCATATGCTGTGCTGGGGAAGGGGAAAAGGAAGAGACATTTTTGCACACATGAAGAGAAAAGGGCATTTTTGTGAGGAAAGCAATGTGATCTGCTTTTCCTTAAAAGCTGTTCTCTGCTTAATTTGTTTGTAGACAGAAAGCTCTCTAGACATTGATTGCATCCTGTTGGACATACACTGTGCCAAGAAAAATGCATGTGGATGACCGAGCTGCAGTATAGGCTTGGAGGCTCCTTTTCCTGTATCCACACTAGCATGCTGATTAGCAAAACCGAGAGAGCTTGGATGTTTTGAATTAAAACTCTCAGAAACCTCAACCACCATAGCCATGTGGCTTGGATATACAGTATTAAGGAACTGTGATTCCACAGAAGAACCTTTCTGAACCATGGCGTCAATATGCACCAGAGTGTGCTTTTTGCTCACTTATGTGCACATTTGTGCACACAAATCTGTATTGGTATTGTACGGCAAAGAACTGTATCTTGGTGACAGAACAAAGGCTTTGAATTATAGAAGGCCCAAGGGTCAATTCCCAGCATTTCCAGGTAGAGCCAAAAGAAGCCCCTATCTGTAACCCTTTAAAACTATTAGCTGATGTAGAGCTGACAAGAGTGTGCTAGATACACTAGTGAACTAGTAATTGTCACCAATGATCTAGTTCCATGTAAGTCAGCTTCTCATATTTCCCATATTTCTATATACTTTTGGTGGTGTGTTGGCCTGTCAGATCTGATAGTATAGGATAGGAATTAGTTGGAAAACCTGCTTTCCTTCTTTGGTGCTACTGATCTCTTACCCAATTAAAGTTTGTTTGATTTGATCTGATGCATTTGATGCCCACAACTTGAACATCTCCATTTCCATCTCATCTAATTTTGGAAGTTAAACAGACTTGGGCAAAGGTAATACATGACAAGAAGTCCACTGTCCAAGTAGGGCTAGAAAAGAATCCTGTCCAAAAACTCTGGAAAGCCATTGCTACCAGTCAAAGTTGACAATACTGGGCTCAATGGACTGCTGGTTTGACTTGGCATAAGACAGCTGCCTATGTTCATGTGAGTTGGAATTCAAGGCTAATTGCAAACAACATTGAAAAATAAGTACACACTCACAAGATACTGACTGGAATCCTGTTGGTAAGTTACAAATGCATAAGTATCATTGTACGAGTGCTATACAGTGAATTCCATTCCAATCCCACTTGTAAGGCAGCAGGGCAGTATCTCTTCAGCCAATGGGAATCTATTCTCCTGCCAATTGGAAAACAGTTGATTGATGTTCCTAAGGGCAATCTCTGGTATGAAAGACAGACACAGGTGTCAGGGATTTGAAGGGTTAAAACACAGCACACAGGAAAATGCTTGATGTGTGTGTGTTTGGCCATGAGCATTCAGCAGAAGGACAAGGTTGATTAGCACAGCTGATGTTCATTGGCTCAAGGACACTTCAGTGTCTAGGTGCACATAGCCATGGATGATGAAACCATGTGTCTGGATTGCACAGGGGACACATGACATGGTTACACACAGGAACTCACTGGGTTTGGGAGACCACATGGTCTGGAGTCTATATAAACCCAGGGGTTGCAAGTGATTGCTTGTGGGTTTTTAGTAGGAGTTGGATTGGTATGGTTTGGAGTTTTGGAGATCTGTATTTGTATTATAGCACTGTGAATAAAGAGCACTTCGGGAGACTTTGCTTCTCTGGTGGTTTATCAGTAGAAGTCTTGCATCGCTTTGCTGAGTGTCCCCGGAGGTTCCTGCATTGCTTCAGTTCCTGGAAGACATCCAATTGCTGTTATCTCAATTGCTTTTGGAGCCACGCTTCTGCTTCTAAAATTGCTAGCTCTGCTACAAAGGTCTGATTTAACCCCAGGACTCGTTTGAGTTGCTGACAGTGGTTGTTGGACCCCAGCAGTTGCGCTGACAACAGGGTCCCTGTAACAATTCCCCTCACACCTGAGATCATTCACACAGGGGTTGGGTGAAAATAGCCCTGGTGGTGTAGTGGCTAAATACCTGTACTGCAGCCACTCACTTAAAACCATAAGATTGTGAGTTCAATACCAGTAAAAGGGCTCAAGCTTGACTCAGGCTTGCATCCTTCTGAGGTCATTAAAATGAATACCCAGCTTGTTGGGGGCAATTAGCTTACATTTGTAAACTGCTTAGAGACTGCTTAGTTCAGTATGAAGGTGTATATAAATGAAGCTGTTTTGGAATAGCAGCCAGCTGATTTTTGATCAACAGGAGAACATAAGTCATCTATTTTAGCAGGTCCTCCCTGGTAGCCAGGGGTATAAACTAGGGGCATATAACTGCCCAACAGGATTCTACCATTGTTAGTAATATATTAATATATGGTTCATTATGGTATTATTAAAACAGAATTAAATTACTTATACTGTAGTACAAAATAATACATAATAGTGCGATCCTGTTGGTGAGTTACACATGCAATAGCACCATCATTATAGTGCTATGCAGTGAATTCCCTTCCGATCCTTCTAATCTCCACTACTATCAAATGAGAGCTTGTTTAAAAGCACACCACACAAAAAGGATGAGAAATAAGTATCAAGCAATGCAGTATCCACCCAGAAATATTGCACCTATTTTGTTCAAGTCAGTTGGGTTGTGGTCATCATTCATTTATTATGGGTTGGAGACAAGTGTTCCCTTCTTTATAAGGTGCCTGTGCCAATTTTTAGAGATTCCCCCTTCTCTCCATTCTTCCCCCGCACCATGGGATGCTATTCCATAGGGTAGCCATTTTTAATGGGGTTGAATGAGCTGGTGTGGGTAGAAGGATGAAGGCAAGCTTACTTCTGCAAGCCCAATTGCATGAATCTTCATGTGAAACCAACCCAGAATATGTTGGCTTCTGCAAGTAGGATCATGCAGAATATTATGGACAGGATTTTTCACCTCATATTAGTAATCTGGTATTGAATCACTTGTTGAAACCACTGGGAACTTTTCTGCCTTGCTTCTTCCTGCAGCTAATGGAGCATCATCTTTTGCCTCTCTGTGCTTTCCTGCTATTGCTAGGTTTATGTGCTTTAATGAGGGTCTCAATCTGCATGATACTTAGGGGAATGAAGTTGAAGCTCCTTCAATACACACTTCTCCCATTCCATTGCAGAACTGAAGGGAGAACCAAATTGCTACCTTTACGACTGAGAGAGAATGAGCCTGAACTAATGGTTAGAATGTTTGTTTATATGCATATGAGGGATGTTGGGATGAAAAATACTTCATGAAGGAGCTGCATCAAAGCAAACCTAATGTTCCTAGTGTTTCATATGAAATCTTCTCCGCTACTCCTGTGCTCTGTATTTTTCCTAGTATAAGCAATTTCCCCAGGATACACATTTTTGCAAACATTTCCCACGTACTATAATCATTCTGTAACGTCTTTTCGGTTATATATGTCAGTTATTTGCCATTCCTTTGCCATTCCTCTCTATCCTCCATATACAAATGTTGCATGAGATTTTATGTTAGAAAACTGTATCATAACATTTACTGCAAGTAGCATGTATATTTGAATGTTGCATATCTACACACACATACACACTACATATCAGCATATGTTTCAGTTTGGATATTGGTTCAGGAAGTGAAAATTAGGCAACTGGAAAGGCAAAGCTGAAAAAGTTTCTCCCCATTGTTAGTTATCTTTGAAGATGACAAGGAAACAGGTGAGCATTAATCATGCTTTTCAATATAACACTGAATCTGGGTTTCACGTGTTATGCTAGGTAATATGCCTTGAAATAATTCTTCCCATGAGACACAGAAATCAATACTTACAGGAGCTCTGTAGGTTTATAAAATACTGACATTCAGCCACTGGTAGGGTTGCCATAATTGAGCTCCTTAAATCTGAGCCTCCAATTTGCATATTATGCAGATCATTATAATTGTATATATAATTAATTTGTGCTGTAATTATGCAAATTTAACCTATTAATTATTGCAACTTTTTCTGTTCTGTCACTGTGTATCAGACTTGGTACCATTTTAAACAGTGATTACTGTGCTGCGAGAACTCATAGGATAATGTTTAAACTCCTAGACATGGAACACAGAGACTTACATTTAAATTCCTGTGTGGCTATGGAATTTACCATGTGGTCATGGGTCATCAGTGCCTCCAACCAATTCTACCTTACAGGCTTGCTGTGGAGATTATCGGCAAGACAGGACCCACATAAATTGGCCATGTACCTTTCTGGTGTGGTAAACAACAATAACTATCGCAAAGTGTAGTTATGCACAAGCACTTCATCTGCTACTTTATTCTCATACAATCATTTTACATTTATAGTTTTTGGTGGGTTTTTTGGGCTATGGAGTTTATCACATAAGAAGAATTTCTCTTAATTTTGAATGAAAAGAAAGTGGGGCCAGAACGCATTCATGTGAATTTGCTAGTTCAGCGAATTTACATGAATTCAAATTACGTTCGAACTGACTTCCCATTGCCCAAAATTGCTTGTGGTAGTCTATCACACAATAATATGAAACCCTAGGTTTGTGTTCGGACTGACTTCCTATTGCTTGAAATTGCTTGTGGTAGTCTATCACGCAATAACGTTAAACCCCATGATTGCGTTTGAATTGCCATTGGATTGTACTTTCAATTTCTCTTGTCTGATAAACTCCTATGTGGCCATGTTCTAAAAGAGTTTATTCCTGACGTTTCGCCAGCATCTGTGGCTGGCATCTTCAGAGAAAAGACTATGGATGCCAACCATGAAAGCCTTCGACTTCACATTTTACATTTGTTTGTTTGCTATGATTTTTTTTTCTGCTGACAAAATGATACAGCTCCAAAAAAATATCATAGCAAGTCCCTGAAAGATGACTGCCACCTGATTCACAGGAGAAAATGAAAAGGAATGAAAGAAGAAACGTGCAAGCCACACTTCTTTCCCTTGTACTTTTCTTTATCTTTTTTTCTCTTGATATTTTACCCTCTCACTGCAACTCTCACTGCCTCCTTTCCTCTTCCATGCCATATCCCCCTCCCTTGCTTCTTACACTCCACCACTTGCAGGACTCATCATCCCTTCCTTCCCTGCTTCCCATCCTTTCATGCTTCCATTCTCTTACAGCTTCCAACCACCTGCTACACTTCTACCTCCCTCCATTCTCCCTAGCTTGTTCCATCTTTCCCCTCTTCCATGCTTCCTTCCTTTCTAGCCACACCTGCACTTCCAACACTCTCTTTCACTCCCCTCACTTCACTTTACGCTACTGCCTGCTTGCATTCTATGGCATTCTTATGGCAATGCCAGCAGTGGTTGAATATCATTCTACAAAGCTGCCAGTTTGGCTTTAAACAAGAAAGCAGGCAGGTGACGGCTGTAGTGCTGCTGCTTCAAAAGAAAGAACAGGAGGAGAGAAAGATAAAGCAAGGTGGTGGTATTTGGAAGTGGGAGCAGCAGTGAGGGGGAAGGCATGAGGTGGAGAAAAGAGGGCAATAATGGGCATGGCTCTGGTAAAAACAGGTAAAAAACAGAATGGGATGAAATGTAATATACTGGACAGCAGTTTTTTGAGATAGACTGATTCCAAAATCATTGGGATGTCTTGAGGAAACTTGAGAACAATGGCTAGAATTTTAGATGAGACACTAATTACATAGCTATCTGAGATGGTTTCTGGGCATTAAAGGATACCTAAGAGCATAATATGAAAAATGTGTCATTTCTCAAATATTGTTCTCAAGTGTGTCCAATACACCTCAATGCTTTTGATATACCTTTCTCCCAAAAATGTCCATTCCTGGACCATTCAGTTCAAGATTTTACCCACAGGCAGTGGGAGAACCCTACCTGCCCCTCATAAAATGGAATGTGTCCCTCCTCCCCAGACATCTAATAAAAATGAGTAGCTCAAGGAAAACAAAAAACTCCATGAATTCTTAAATATGGATCAGTGTATTCCAGGTTTTGTCCCTATTCCTTTGCTCCAAAGTGTTTATTACAAGGAGTTCTGCAAAACAGACTTCAGCTACTTTTCTAGAAAACTTAGTCTTTTCACTAAAATTGTAACATTGACCCAGGAGAATGGTGTAGATAATGAGCCAAATCTAATTCTGTAACTTTTTATTTTGGTCAGGTTTATGTCTGAGCCACCATGGCATAGTGGTTTGCATATTGGACTATGATTCTGGAGTCCAGGGTTTGATGCGTACCTTGGCCATGAAGTCCCCTGGATGACCCTGGGCAAGTCATATACTCCCAGCCTCAGGGGAAAGCAATAGCAATGGCAGGACAAAAAAGTCTGGGGGGAAAAAGCAATGGTCATGCAATAGCAAAAGTTTTCTTAGAAAGAAACTAGAAGAGATAGATAAAAAATGGGAGGGATAGGTAAAATCTAGTCAATCCTGCAGGCAGACAAATATGCTGTGGTCTGTATGCAGAGCCCAAAGATAAAATCAAAAGCTTATGCAACAAATGAGTAAAAGAGCTGATGTGACCAATGTGTACTAGGCTATAGAACTATAAATCCCAACCAATAAATCGAGTATATGGGGATGTCATACATGTTGAATACACATACGAATACAAATGAAGTTTTCAACACCTCCAAGTAAATAGATGGGAAGGATAACATAGCAAGCCCATTACAAGTGATAAATTGATAAAATAAGACCAAACGCGTTTCGACAAGAAGTCTTCATCAGTGGTCGGAATAGGCTGTTGTTACAGCATAGAAGATATAGCGTATGTGGATACATCAGGTGAAAGTAAGTAGTTGGTTGTCCAAAATGGACAGTAACCTGCATGCCCCACAGATGAATAAGGCTCAGCAAACCTCCTCTGAACAAATCTTGCCAAAACAACAACAACAACAACAACAACAACAACAACAACATGATCACCATCAGTTGGAAATGACCTGAGAGCACACAGCAGCAACAACAACACTAAATACACTCAAAGGCTACCTTGTTTCTTGCAGAACAGAAGAGTGACTACATTTGGTTCCACAAGTCAATTCCTAGAATGGTTAGAGACTTTCTTCGAATGTAGGCCAAATGATAGTACCCAAAGGCACCATATGTCTAGAAACCCAGGTGAAAATGGACTGAATAAATGGTATGGCAAGCCTAACCACAGTGCCTGCTAGCATACTTAGACTATATTGAGGAGCTCTAACCTGATGATCAAATGCATGCTTTTCATGTAAATAGTCTCAGGTTCAATTGCTGGCAACTCTTGGTTAGGCTGGGAATGTAGCCGAGACTTATTGTCAACAAGGGTCCTGTATACCAGCAATGTGGAATCTTTAGTTCACCAGAAATTTCCCATACAACTCCAATTAACTCCATCCAGTAAATTCTGTGGTGAGGGACTGAGGAAACTGTAGGCTGAAACAACTGGATAGACAAAGGTTCTCTATCCCTAAACACACAGTGAGCTAAATGGATCTATGATCTGACTTGAAGTAAGGCAACTTCCTTGTCTTTATCAACTGGCCCCATTAACTGGAATTGCTCTTCCAGTTGAACTAAATATTCAGCATGCTGGTGTTGTTTTTAAATCAACATCTGTTCTCTTCCTCACCCATGAAATCTGCTACCCTTATAACACCTTGGAACAGCTTTTTTTGTTTGTATATTTTTCTTTGGAAGCCTCAGTCTTATAACACAATATCTATGTACAAAAAGTCTGAACATTCATGGAAAAAGAGCATTAGGGTGATGTGTTAGTAGTTTATTAAAGCTGCCTTATTTTATCTGTTTATCTGTAAATGTGCTGTGACCATAACTGTTGAGCTTACCTGTGATTATCTGAGCTTGTTTCTGTTGATACAATATTTACATTAACTATGTGAGACTATTCAGGGCTCATATCCAATTAAAGCACAAATAATTCATTGAATAATGCAACTGCTGCTTAAGCAACTCAGCCTCTATCTTGCAAGCTGATCAAACTTTCATGAATGCTACTAGCTATTACAGTTAAACTTTTTTCTTTTCTTTTCTTATTTTATTTCACTTATGGAGAAGAACTGGCAGATCTTTAGCCAGCTGGAAATAACTGTCCCTTACTTCAAATTTTCCATTCTAAAATGTTTCCTCATTGAAATGCAGACCATAGCTAAAATATTCTGCACATCACAAACCACAGAATGGGATAATTTTTAAAAAAACAAAATTATTCTTCTGTCATTTAGTGGCACTTCATTTCAGCTCAGAATGTGTCTTGCTGTTTTTAAAGCCCATTTCTAGAAGAGCCCTCAGCACCATCTAAACAGCTCATATACCAAATGCAAAAATGATGCATAAAAAAAGAAGGATCCCAAGGTCAAAATCAAGGTATAACAAGAAGCAAGTGGACTGAGAAGGATGGCATTGTGGTTATTCACAGAGGCAGATGCTTAGATTTCAGAGGTCTAAATACAAATGTCAGCTGTACTTTGAACTCAGTTGGTGGAAAGAGAAGAGAGCATAGATACTAAGGTCACTGTTCCCATGTGAAAAGGTCAATTCAAGACAAGTAAAGCAGTCATCAGGCCTAAGAAAGGGCACTGCTTCAGGCCTGCCATGCTAAATGGGTCAATAAGCAGATTGTATCTTGCAAGGACCCATTAAGCAACCATTTCCCAGTTTTGACATCAAGGGAAATTAAAACAAAAAAACAAAAACAGAAATTTTCACCAAAGCAAAGGATAAGAGGGAAAATCAAAGGGAAGAGACAAAGAAGTATCTAGGCACACAGTTGATGTCTGTACTGATAAACCATGTTTTCCCTTAATGGGAATAAATCATGGCCTATTACTTTGAGATCACAGTTTCCAAACCAGGCATGCATATTCTAGGCTGATAATTAAATTGCTTCTGTATTTTTTTTCCGATAAAGTCCTAACCATGTTTATTTTAAAGTAAGTATATGTATAGATTCCTAGAGGTTTATGTCATAAATCTAAATAAATCATAAATTTGCATAAAATTGCATCCTTAATTTGGATCTTTTTTTTTTAAATGCAAATTCTTAGAACATATGACAGGAATGAGAGTTAAATAGCAAAATAAATACACAAATTTTTGTGAGGAATTTTAAAGAACATTGCACACGAAGGTTGAATATAAGCAAAATGTGAATAAGACCATGCTCTGCAAGTCTTCTAAATGGTGTATGTCTGGTTGTGTGTGAGACAGAAGTTTAGAGTTAGAGTTAGAGTTAGGTAGGCTCACTCTGTTTGGGTACTTTGATATGGCTTTGTGATTGTAATGGTAGGAATCAAAGCTTCATCCTGATCAGACACCCACTATGGCGTCTTTCCTTTGATGTTGAAAATAAAGCCTAAACAAATAACCTGCTGACACAGCTTAGAAAATCTCATGGCTATTCCTCTAAAATAAAAGATGAAATCCAATACTATGTGAACAACACCTGAGTCAAGAGTTTCAAACATGAGCACAACTGCCTCTAGCCTCTTGTTGGACTCATTTTTGTTTTTAATTCTTCTTGCAGTTCTCAAACAACTTTTCAAAAAATACACCTTTACATTACCTGTAAATTTACAATGAGCATTCATTTTGGCAATACACAGCTTCATATCTTTATTCTAGGGAGTGAATGGAGAATATAAAATCTTCTGCTATAGTGTTTTGCTGTGGGAGGGAAGTCGCCCAGAAAGACTATAACACAAAGTTGGAGGAAAATGCCACAACTTGATTATCAAACAGTAACAAGGGTAGGGTTGGCCCAAAGCATGAAGTCTGGATCTGGAAACATCAATCAACATCCCAGCTGGTCGATGAAAGAAGTAGCTTGGTCACGGCCAAGCTTCGGGATGTCATAGGGGCAGCGGAAAACGCCCTAACACAGACATGCAACTGGCCGATCGCATGTTCTCAGTTGAGCCCCTAGTCACCGGGAGATGCTGACTCGATATGGCCCCCGCAATGGCCACACCGCCTGCCCTCAGTGCTCCCAGGTCCCGAAGGACTCCCTCTCTAGTGCTATGCAGCCTGGATATCCCACTCACCAGATCCAGGACCTATGCTGCCACCCCTGAAAGTTGTGACAGAACACATCCTAGCCAAGAGACGGGAGGGTGGGAGAGCCAAGCTGATAATGGCGCCGAGATGGGTGCAATGTAAACTTAAATAGGCCCAGCAACCAATTGGGGGCCTGGGAAGGGCGGAGGCACTGCCTCCCCAGCTCCTGAAGCCAATAGGCCTGGTCCAGGAAGTCTGGGCAGCCAATATGAGTGACAGCCACCCCAAAAGGGGCTCTGGGACATGTAGTCCCGAGTCACCAGGAGCGGAAGGGCTGCCCCTTCTGCTCCAGCAGCCAATGGCAGGCCCTCCTGCCCCCGCAAAGGCTGCTGGGGCAAGGCAGGGCCCCCACCAGACCTGGAAATGGGTCAACTGTCTGCCCTGGCAACAAGGCTGGCTGGGTGAGTCGGGCAGCCTAATTTATGCACTGCATCTTAATTTCTGTTCTGTTACACTGTTACTGAATATGTCTATGATGCCAAATACACACATTTTAAGAAGAGAAAGGTAATGAAAAAATCCACTTTGCCTCAGGAGGTGCAGATTCATTTCCAAATGGAATTTCAATAATCTGTCTCTGTGCATTAAATTTCATAGGAAATATATAAGAAACAAACATGGAATGAATGTGTGACATGTTTTGTTTCAGAATCTCTATACTGTATAAATCTTGCTTGAGAGCAGTACATCAAAAGGGATCTAGGAGTCATTCTGGACCACAGTCTGAATATAAGTCAGTGATGTAATGCAACAGCTAAGAAAGCCAATGCAATTCTAGGCTGCTTCAACAGAAGTATAGTGTCTAAATTAAGAGAAATTACAGTACTCCTCTATCTTGCTTGGGTCACACTTCACATGGAATATTATGTCCAGTTCTGATTATCCCAATTCAAGAACGATATTGACAAACTGGATCATGTCCAGAAGAGGGTGACTAAAATGGTGAAAGGTCTGGAAAACATGTCATATGATGAGTGTCTTAGGGAGCTGGGTAGATTTAGACTGAAGAAGAGAAGGTTGAGGAGTGACATGATAAACATGTTTAAATGTTGGACTGGATGGCCGTAGTGGTCTCTTCCAACTCTATGATTCTATGATTCTATGATTCTATGAAATATTTAAAGGTATGTCATATTGAAGATGGAGCAAGCTTGTTTTCTGCTGCTCCAGAATCTAAAGATATTATTGCATTGCCTTTCCTCCCAGCCTTGGTGCAGGTGGAAACCTTTTTATAACGTTTTATAAATGGGTGTTATTGCACACCTCCATGCTGAGTCCAGAGGCATCCCATACCAATCTTCGCATCCCGTACGCAATCCATACCTCTCCGGCACTTTTTGAAAGAACAGGAAAATCCTCTGGAAGTGCCTCTGGAGTGGGCATGGAGGTGTGTGATAACACCCATTTAAAAAAAAAGTTTTAAAAAGTTTCAGCCCATGCCAAGATTGGGAAGAAAGGCAGTGTGATAATCTCATAGGACATGGATCAATGGATTCAAACTACAGGAAAAGGAAGAACCTCCTGATGATAACAGCTGTTGAACAGTGGAATACAGTGCCCTGGAGTGTGGTGGACTCTCCTTCTTTGGAGGTTTTTAAACAGAGGCTGGATGGACATCTGTCAGGAGTGCTTTGATTCCTGCATGACAGAGGTTCGACTGGATTACCCTTGACGTCCCTTCCAATGCTATGATTCTACTTCTAAGGAGGCTTACCACATAATTTGGAACATAAAATAACAGTAAACTAAAGACATACTTCTAAATATTAACATTTCATCATTCCTACCAACAATCTGCAGTTCAAAGAGATGGGGACCTCATCCTCAGTGCTACTGGGATATATAGTGCATGAGCTCTTTTTCACAAATCTAATTTGCACAGTCATATAACAGCTGAATAGGCAGAACTCAGTGCCATGAAATGGGCCATTCTGTTCACCATAGACATTTATGTTTCTGAAAAGTTCTCTATAATTTCAGTTTATCTGTGTTGTGTGCTGCAGTTGTGTGCTGCAGTAAGGCAAAGGGAAGGGTTGTCTTTACTACTCAGCATCAGTTTATCTGTGTTCTATATATGTATACATCTCTATGTGACAATAATAATAATAATAATAATAATAATAATAATAATAATAATAAGTTTTATTTATAGACCGCTATTCCGCAATGATCATAGCGGTGTACAATAAAAATTGCAATACAGTACAAAAAATTGCAAGGCCTCTCTCCCAGTCAAGATGGTGGTCAGGAGGAGGGCTCTTAGTCTTTCCAGGCCAGGCCTGGTCTCTCCCCCTCAAGATGGTGGTCGGGGGGAGGGCTCTTAGTCTTTCCAGGCCAGGCCTGGTCTCTCCCCCTCAAGATGGTGGTCGGGAGTAGGGCTCTTAGTCTTTCTTTATCCTCAAGGTCACATACGTCTATCCTTAGATGATGGCAAAGCTGCATTGTGGGAACCATTCTATAGCCATTTCATTTGTTGGGTACCTGCCATGATGGTGTTCATCTGATGAAAGAAATGTGACTCTCCTAAACAAATATGGGCAGTTGGGAGGTGACATACTTTTCTGAGTGGACTGCATCATGCCATCAGTTCCATAGAATCATAAGATTCCTTGAACATTTTCTTTTTTAAAAAAAGAAAAGAAATGAGGCATCTAAGAAATGTGATAAACTATAACAACAAGCTTTTATAAACCGTAGTCCAGAGACCTACATGTGTAGCATAAGGCATTTGTGTGCATAGTTTGGAAGCATGGTTATCCCTCCACTTCAAAGCAGGAAGAAGTCTGTCTACATTTGTGTGTGTTCCCTAAAAGAGATGCCTGCTTCTAAATATATAACTGCTCTGAAATGTAAATTGGCAGCTCAACAAGACTCATAATATAACCACACAGGCCATGAGTGCCCTAGATTGCAGGCAAGCAGCAACTGAGATCATATCTGCCTAAAACATAAACCTAAGAGATGGAAGAGTGAATGTGTCAGAGACTGAGTCTGCACCAAGTGACAGGAGCACACTGCTCATGCTGGAAACATTTCAACACTGCTAAGGGTGGAATAAGCACAAAATTAGAAATTATTTGCTGGCATTTGCATCTTTGCTGATGCTGGTCTTCCTGGGCGCTGGATATATTATAAAAGAAATTATCCTAGAGCAAAGGACAGAACATCAGCTAGTAAACAAGACAACACTAATTATTTAACAGCAGACTCCCAAATAATTACATGCTAGTAACCCAAGTAGCTGAAAACCAATTATGTAACCACAGCTGCATTATCTGAATGAGTAACTAGAAGCTATTTGTGCTTAAGTTCATCCCCAGGCACCTCTCTTAAGCTCCATATGCCTAGATCTCTTCATTACTGTCTACTGATTTTGATGCTTTACAGAAATGGAGGCAACACCTTTGACCACCTTGTTTCCCATAGGAATTGGCTGCACATCTCTGGACTGAGGGCTGTCTATGTGACTGTAACAGATCCCAGATATTCTAGCATGTTGCCTAGTTCATACAATGAACACAAAATAAGACGTCTGCTGGCTAATCTAAAAGCTTATCATGTAAAGCATCCTACTTCCTACCATAGACCAGCCACATATCTGTGGGAAGTCCAAAAGGAGCACTATTCTAAGAGTTATCCATTTGCTCAATTATATGTGCCAGTTAGAGTTTCCACATCCTGAGTTTTCCAGTCCATAACCTGAGACCTTTGGATGTGCCTCTGGTTATGTCATTAAGAATAATCATGAAGTTATCCACTATAATTGCTCAGAGCTTGTCATTCCATGACACACACACACACACACACACACACCATATGTTCCTGTTTGGAAAGTAATACAAATTTCATAGCTAATTTCCTAGATCAAGGTGAAATGGAAAGATTATTCCTTTTCAACAGAGTTACCGTATATCCCCCTTAACTGGACATGTCCTCCTTTTCAGAGCTAACATTTCTGTCTGGGTAGCTTTTGAAAATATATGCAGCTGCTTTTCCTCCTGCACACTGATGTTGCCTCTTTCTTCTCATCAACTTTCCAGTTCCATTGAGAGCTCTGCTGGAAGGAAGGACAGAGGCCAGCCTAATGGAACACTCAGAGAAAGAAATAAAGAGAGAAAGAGACACAGAGAATGACTCGGGAATGGGGTAGAGAAGAGAGACAGATTCAGAGAGGGAAGCTGAACTAGCCTGGCAAGATGGCGGAGAGAGCTTACAGCTCCAGAGGGGCGATAGAACAGGGTGGCTTGGTGGAACAGGTGAGGGCCACTATCACAAGAGGCAGGGAAGGGAGAAAGGGAAGGCATTTTAAAAAAAGAAAGCATAGTGATGTTTAGGAATATTTCTCAAAGCATTTATCATAACTTGTATAGTGTTGTTGAATGCCTTCAGTCATTTCCAACTTCTGCCAACTGTAAAGTGAACCTATCATGAGAGGGTGTGACTCGCCCAAGGTCACCTAGTGGGTTTTCAAAGTAATATGAGGAATCAAACCCTGATCTCCAGAGTTGTAGTCTAATGGTCAAACCACTATACCACGCTGGCCCACTTATATAGTAGGTGTAGTTAAAGTGAAAGTCATCATAGTGATTGGTGGCTTGAATCAGTAAATGTGTCTGCTTTTTTTGCTTTTCAAAATGTGGTAACCCTACTTCTCACTTACTAAAGGAGATAGGGTAAGGAACATTTGGACTACTTGCTTCTAGCCACGAGTTGGATAAGAGCAGAGTGGAGGGTGAGCCCTGATACCACAACGACTGGGGAAAAGGAGGATGCTAACTAAGTAAATACATAGACCTCCTCAAGAGCCTTTGCCATTTGGAGTGACAAATGAATTGAACTTTGCAGCTTGTAGCAAACTTGTGCCCTCCTAGCTGAGCTGAAAATTTGCACAGAGCCCTTAGAGAATATAAACAAATATGGTGTTATTTTATTCATAGCCTTATGCATGTTCATAGACTGGTTCCCTAATAGCGATCCCAGAACAGACACATTCCCCATATTTGTGATCTCCAAACCTCCAAGGATACTCCAAAGCCCCCCCAATCCCCTTGATTTTTTCTAAATATTTCAGTTATTTTTTTCTCCTCTGCCATCGTGCTCTGAAACAATTTCAAACTGCTTCAAAACACAGGGGAGAAATCTGTTCATTAGTCAATTGTTCAGTGGTGAGTCAACAGGTAGGAAAAAACAGTTTATACAAACCTTTTCCAATCCCAATCAAAAATGCTATCTGACAGTATTTAAGAAGGAATAAAAATAATTGTATTAACTAGAGCATGTATATTGTGTTATTAGAGTAATAATGTAAAAAGATTAGATGTATTATAGAGGTAATATTTAAAAAGACCAGAAATATTTAGTCAGAAATACTGAAGATTAAATATCATGAAGAATTTAGATAAAAAGAAGTGAAAAGTTTAAAATTCACAATTTCTGTAATAGTATGAATTAACCATATGGATGAAGATAAAGATAAGTTATGAGTTAGTAGAGTATTTGATTTAAGATATGGAAATAATGCAGCAGTTTTTTTATGGAAGTATAGAATGTTAGTTTTGAATGTTAGGGTAGATAATGAAAGATGACCAAGTAAACAGTGTTGACCATGAGATTAATAGCAACAAGACTCATGATTGTTAGACTAATGAATACCAAGAATGGAATTTTAGATTTGAGATTATAGTCATAATCAATAGGTTTATGCTATCTGCAAGAACATAGTTAATTGTAGATGGATGGTATGAAGGTATATGTATTGTATGTTATGTATGATATTTGTGTTGTTTTTGTCTTTTTTGTTATGTCATTTTATTTTATGTTTGAAATTACAATAAAGAAATATTTATAAAATGGTATCAGAGCAAAGCAAAGATCACACTCAGCTTCCTCATTTTCACAGTAGTCAACCAGGTGCTCCTGGGCAGCCTGCAAAGGGTGCATTAGGACAATAGGCCTCTCCTGTTGTCTCTGGCTGATATGGCTTCTTTGCCACACACACACACTTTTCACACTGCACAGTTATAGCATTATGATTCCAATTTAACTGCTATGACAACATATTATGGAGTCTTGGCTTTTGCTGCTTAGGAAGGGCTACTTAGGATTTTGAGCAAAAATGCTCCACTGCCTCACTTTAGGATTTCATGGGATGCTACTATGACAATAAAAGTGGAATCATAGGTGCATCTAGATGGTAGAAATAATGGAATTTGACACCACTTTTGCCATGGCTCCCTCCTACAGAATCCTAGGATCTGTAGTTTTGTAAAGCACTCTCACACTTTGGCAGAGAAGATTAAAAACCTTGTAAAACTCCCAGGATTCTATAGGATGGAGCTGCAACACTTAAAGTGGTGTCAAACTGCATTCTTTCTACAGTGTAGATGCACCCATTGTGCTATAATGGTCTAATATGAAAGGGTGCAGTATGATCTTTCAAAGAGCTATCCATGCAACAAGTTCAACATCATGGCTATAACTCAAAAAAGATTCACCACCCCACTAATGTTGAAGCCACAAACTACCAACAATTATTGTTATTCTCTAGTAACAGCTGATTAAAAAATCTGCAAAATCTTCCTTTCAGAGAGTTTGAGCGCATTTGTATTTCATGTGCACATAAAGTGAGGAGGTGATAAAGGCACACAGACACACACTCCAATTGCTCCGTTTCAGACTTTCTATGACAAATTCTGAGACAGCTTTCTGTGTATACTTAGATGAGCTCTACAACACAATGACTTAAATGAGCTCTACAACACAAAGACTATCTGCAGTGGCTCCAGCATGACCACAGACACTTGAGGGTGGCACTTGTGTGCACTTTACCATCTCTCTCCTCATTTTTTGAGGGCACAGGGCTTTGTTGTCACATGTCTTTTACAATCTTGAAATATTCATGAATTCACCTAGGAACTCAACTCTGAAATCTGCACATTAAAAAGACTTTTTGTCTAATGTCTAGCCCTGAGCTGTGCCCTTGTTGAGGGCTTTGATGTTTACAGGAACATTGGGGAGAGGGCATTTGATGTTGGTAAGGTATTGAAGTGAAGTCCTGAACAGCAGCAGAGATAGTGAATAAGTCTGAGACTGAAAGTAAAGGAGTTAAGCCATCCTGTGTTAGATTTCTGATGGTGGTATAACAGCCAGGAAATTATTTGAGAATATCAGTGTGATGAGAGGGATTAGCTGCCTTCAGCTTCAACACCCACTGATCTTCCCAGCTTGATGGATTTACTAATCTAATCCAGTTTTAATATATTTCCTATTTCCTCATTTCTGATTAACTCCAGGCCCCTGTAAATTCTACTCTCAGCGTGATTGCCAACCTACTAATAAATACTGTAGCTTTATTATTGTTTTGCCTTTATTATTCTGATCATTTTAGCTTCCTAAAATGCCCATTGATCTATTTGAATACCAATCCAGTACTTTAGCATCAGCATGAATTATGTCATAGGAGGATTACAGGAAGAGGGGGAGAGGGATTAAAAAACCTGGATAAATCTCACAAATTAACTATGCATCTGGACTGTACAACTTAAGCCCAGAAAAAAGTTTCAAATGAAGCTTTTATCATGCCATCACCTTCCTCTATTCAGGACCTGCTCTCATTTTTCCATTGCTTCTTTCTTCTTCCTCTTTGATAGAAAATTAATTAAAGTGAAAGAGGCAGAATAGCTGTACAGTACAGTACTTTCTAACTGAACACCAAGGTTAGACTCATCCAAGCCATTGTATCCCCAATCACTGTGTATGGATGTGAGAGCTGGACTGTGAAAAAAGCAGATAAAAAGAAAATCAACTCATTAGAGATATGATGTTGGAGAAGAATGCTGAGGATACTATGAAGCCAGAAAGACAAGTAAATGGGTCCTTGAGTGAATAAGGCCAGAAATACCTCACGAGGCCAAGATGATTAAATTGAGGCTGTCATACTTTGGCCAAATATGAGAATGCATGGCATATTGGGGGGGGGGAACAATAATACTAGAAAAGGTTGAATGTAAAAGGTGGAGAGGTAGACTGCACACCAAATGGCTAGACTTAATTAGATCTAGCCATGAGTGTAGGAAATGTGCAGAACAATGGAGGACAGGGAGACTTGGAGGGTTGCTATGATTCAAAGTCAACTCGAGGGCAGCTAACAACAATAAGAAACCTTCTAACTGCTTGTGTAAGGCTCTGAGCAGCGGCCCATCCAGAAACATTCTAGGTTAGTGATTAATGAATTAAACATAATCTACTCCACATATATTTCATCAAGTCAGGTGTTCCCATCTCACCATTGTCCATACAGCATTTCCCGCCCAGGGGATTATGGGCACATAATGAAACATATTATGTTATGGGTCCCATATTGGGAGTGAGACAGATGTGGTTTCCCACCCCTATTTCATTAGATTGAGGAACTGAGTGTTCTTCACCATTTGTCAGCTAACCTGTATCTAATGTGAAGTCAAAGGCTTTCAGAGCCAGCTTCCATAGTTTTTTGTAGGTTTTTTCAGACTATGTGGATGTATTCTGGAAGAATTTATTCCTGACATTTCACCAGCATCTGTGGTTGGCATCTTCAAGGAATGCTGGCATGAAAATGAGTGAAGTATATATAGTGTGTGTCCCTTGGTTGAGAGGACGTGATTTACATGTTAATCTCTCTGTTGGTCTGTTGTTGAATGGCAAGACCTCAGGGTATCTATTTAATTAATGATCCATTGCTGCTGGGAAAACCCCTCACCCTGGATAGTTTTCATTTGCACTTACTGGGTCTTGATTTTTGGTGTTTTTTTGGGACTGGTAGCTGAACTTTGAGCCTGAACTCACCAGCAGTAAGCCCCAGTTTAGGAGTGGTGTGGGGTCATGACGTTTAGATGACGCACACCCCGACATTGCCCCCAAGCTGGGGTCACACCACCCACTGAACCAGATGGTGCACAACATTGTGGTGATCTGGTGGTGTGGTGTTCAGATGCTGTATGTCACAGGAGTGCCAAAGAGCCACCGCTGCAGCGGAAAGGGTGGCTTTTTTCCTCTCCCCACGTAGCAGCATTTTGCAGCTTCTTTTTGGGCCAGAAAAATGTCAGATCGAGGCTGCAGCATGTGGTTGCCATGCCCCCAATCCAGCGCTCAAAGAAACAGGATCAGGCTGTCCCTTTAGGGCTGTCTGTTTTGGCACTTTGTTTACTTTAGGGGTTTTCCTCTCTCCTGCTAAAGTTGTCTAGGTGTTTGTAGATTTCAATGGCTTCCCTGTGTATTCTGACCTGATAGTTCCTGACATGGTCCAGAATTTCAGTGTTTTCAAATAGTATTTTATGCCCAGGGTGGTTTATAACGTGTTCTGCTATTGATGATTGCTGTCCAACTTGAAATAAGAGACCAGACACATATATGGATTGTAAAATGGGTCACTTTATTGAATTAACCTATTTAACTGTCTTCTTGAAAATCTGAAAAATTTAAGGGAGCAACCTGGTGCGGGAGCAGCTGTGGCAGGTGGTCTATTCCTCAGATCGCCTCCTCAGCTTCCCCTGGGTGAAACACCTGAGCTCCGTTGAAGAACCCTTGACTGGGTTGCTCCCCGGCCAGCTCGCATCTGGAATGCCAACCTGAGATTTCCTCACTCAACTCACAGGACTTGATTGAGGGTTATATCCCAGGTCAGCCCTAAGGAAGGTCTCTTTCTCTCTCTCCTTAGTCTCAAGACCTAAAGAGAAAGTTTAAGAGGCCTAACCTTCACCCCAAGCGGGTACCATAGGTGTTCACCTGACAACTAATTCTCCCCCATCAAGAGCCACGGATATAGGGCAAGCATCTGCTTAGCCCCTATCCCCCACCAGGCTGGCTAAACAAGACTGCCATCCCTTTTACATATCTTCAAGAAAAATTTGTTAACTGCTTCACTTAAGTGAATTCCATCTGACCTGTATAATTCAAGTTGCTGCAAAACAATATCTGGATGAGATATGTAATGGCCCAACCCATTATCCAAGGCATTGTGTATCTCGTTCTTGGCTGTATGGCAAGCCTTATTAAGCAAATGAGGATCACCCCCACAACTCAAAACTTTGAGGGGCTACATTGCTGATATATTATTGGAATAGAAGGTCAATAATCCAAAATGGATCAGAGGTCAAAGGTAACCTGTAAAATCAGGGCCTTGCCCTTGAACAGTCCCAAATCATTACCACCAAGGTAAATGACCAGGATGTGTGGTGGAGGCCCACAGCGCTCCCCAAACAAAATGGGCATCAAGCTGTGTCAGCATAGACCACGCTTGCCCATCTATTCAACCATTGCAGACTCGCCCACTCCCAGATGACTTCCAAAACATCCTCGTCTGGCATGGCAAGCTGCCTGATAGATGAAGCTAGGGATGCAGATGATCACTCAGTGTTGGCTCAGCCATAAGCTAGCATCTGCAACAGAACAAAACAGAACAAAAACAAACATTAGAACTGTAAAAGCAGAACATATCTGTGGTAGGCCTTAGACCTTCACCGAACCAGTTATTTTATGGCCCGAGGCTCATAGCCAAGAGTTGCAGCTGTGGACGCTGCCTCAATTCTAAAGGAGTGTGTAACAAATTTAACACCATGCAGCCCAATATTAGAGACAGCTTTAGAAGTAATGAACCAAAACTGATATTTGGTTAAGGGGGACCTGTCTATGTGACAGAACAGAGGACTAGGGTGAGAACCCCTAAACTCAGTGAAATAGCTAAAGGCCAAAACATAGCAGATGGAATTATCACTGTATCGTCCCAACTGTATCTGCAACCTCCTGGCCATTGGTTAGTCCAGGGTGGTTTATAATGGCCTGATACAGACAGCCAAAATAAAGCTGCTTCGAGTCACTTTGGAGATATGGTGTTTCAATGATGCATGCGTCCTAAGAGTCTGGAAGCTTCACCAAAGCTGCACTCCAGTTCTTAGGAGTGGAGTGTGGCTTCGGTGCAGCTTCTGGACTCTTAGGACACATGTATCATTGAAACACCATATCTCCAAAGTGACTCGAAGCAGCTTTATTTTGGCTGTCTGTATAGGGCCAATGTGTTCTACTACTGCTGATTTTTTCTGGCTGACCCAGTCTGCAGTATCTCTCGTGTTTCTTGATTAGTGTTTGAACACTGTGTTTGGTGGTCCCTATGTAGACTTGTCCACAGCTGCATGGTATGTGGTAAACTGTGGCTGTGAGAAGGTCTCTCCTGTCCTTTGCTGAGTGCAGCATTTGCTGCATTTTCTTGATCAATGGATTTTCTTGTTTACATCACAACCTGAACACCACTGACAGAACTTTCATATCACCCACAACAAGTCAGAAACCAAGCTTTTACTTGAAATGATTCTTGCATTCAATTGCAAATTGTCAACTGCTGAGTAATGAAGTGGTGGAAAATCAAGTTATACACACATACATATGTATGAACTATTACCATGATCGCTTTGCCTACAGGAGTGCATAATGCCATCATTAACACAGAGAGACATATCTGATATTTTGAAGGCTAAAATATTTATTTTAGACAAGAACTTTAATTCATGAGCATTTATGCTACACCAACTCTTAATCTGTAAATGGCTTAGATTTCTTTATCTTTGCTGTGTAACGGACTTAACATTTGCTGTTACTCTTCTATTCAGCACATAAATGGAGTGAAGGTCATTGCCCAAAATAGGAATGGCTACAATCACAATGACATTTTGCCTACACTTTCAGTAGGAAGCCACAATTGTACTATACCACATTTTGTGAAGAAATTTAGGCTGCATCTGTACTGCAGAAATAATCCAGTGTGACATCAGTTTAAAAGCCACAGCTCAATGCTCTGGGATTCTGGGATTTGTAATTCGTTGTGGCACCAGAGCTCTGTGACAGAGAAGGCTAAATGTCACACAAAAATTCCATAACATTATTTCTGCAGTGCGGATGCAGCCCTAGAAAGAATATCAATTAAACGTCCTCAGATTTAGCTATTCCCTTACTCCCTCATATCTCACAGTGGAAAAGGAGAATCTTCCCCAACTGTCTCACCAGGCAACAAAAATGGTGAAATTTGCATGTTTTCTATGGATTCTATATGCCACTAATTTCATGCACTTACATGGAAAAGCAACCTAGTTTTTTTATTCCCTAAAGGGGTAGCATGAAACTTTGTATTTCATAATTTTGATTCATATTTGGATTCAGATAAGATTACATCTGAATCAGTCCAAACTGGATCAAACCTAAATTTGAATTGTTGAACTGAACTCTGAATCCAATTCATGGTCATGCATAGCCCTGTTAGCTGTAGTTTTAATTTTTTTTCTCTAACTTTTAACATATTTTTTTGAAACAGAAGACATGATGCTTCAGGGAAGATAATGGATTTAGAACTTCTTAAATGTTAATGATAGTAAACACCTAGGATATTGTATAGGAGGAGCTCCTAGCCTCTTTTGATGTTGTAGATTACAGAAACTATAGTTCCCTACTATTGGCAATACTGGGTTGGGATGATAGGATGTACAGACCAAAACATCCGAACAGCCAAAGGTTCAAAGTCCCTTACACAGGTGATTAAAGGCATCCATGCTCACTACCGAGTCATGCCCTTCATTTCAGATAATGAATAATAAAAAATTGCATTAAAAAACCCAGGTGTCTGTATTCATATCCTGATCTGAGCAAGTGAATTGCATTAATTGCTTTTACATAGTGTTTTCCAACAGAGGAACCACTTGCAAACATATCTCTTTGGATTTTGGTTGCAATGTAGAAAGTGCCTTTAGAAGGGGTGACATAAAGTGTTTCTCCTTTGCAATGAAGCAAACAAGCTTACTGCTAAAGAAAGGATGATGTATGGTACTAGCCAGAGACTTTGAGATCCCCATTTAATTCTCTCATGTTTTGCAACCCCACTGGGCAGCTCATTTTAGTTACTTTGTGACTCAGATGCCTAGCTGTAATATGGGAAGAACAAGAGGCTTGCAAAGGCTAGCCACCTTTTTTAATAGCCATTGTCTATGGATAGTTGTCATCAACAGGAGGCATGGTAGTAACAGCTCCATTTGAAATTATGATGAAGCTCTCCCATAGGTGAAACAGATTATCTTGGGGTGATTTGTCCCATTTGGAGGAGCATGTCTGGCTTCTCCATTTTTTGCATGGTATTTCCATAGGTAGAGAAATGGGATGGCAAAACTAGGGACAGGTGGAAGGAGCTCTTTTGACAGTACTGAAGAGCATTCTATTCCTCATATGACCTTTATCTAGTGAAAGCTCAAGAGGAATTTGGAATCCATCAATCAAGAGCTTTCTACTGAAAGCAAGTTTCTATTTCAATAGGATACAGGGTTAACTTAAATGTTTGGATGCTCCTGCAGAAGCCACTGAAAACCTCTTATGCATCACAATCAAAGAAGCGAGGGGCACAATATTTAAAAGCCAACCAAATGTGTCAGTCAGGTCAATTGTGGTTGCTGTCACACTGTAGAATGAATGCAGTCTGACATCACTTTAACTGTCATGGCTCTTTCTTATGGAATATTAGGATTTGTAGTTTGTTGTGGCACCAGAGCTCTGTGACAGAGAAGGCTAAATATCTCACAAAATGACAAATCCCAGAATTCCATAGCATTGAGCCATCACAGTTAAAGTGGTGTCAAATTGCATTAATTCTGCAGTGGAGCCTGCATCATCACTATTGCTTAGAATAGATCCAAATAGGATGATACTTGCTCCCCAATCATATTGCTATATTTGGTGGAGAATGTGGATTCATTCTCTGCATAGATTTCATGCAAACAATGTAGAATTGTTAAACAATTAGGGTTGACTGTTATTTCCCACAAAATATGGAGTGACTGGTTCTTTTATATCAATGAATATTTTGTCCCATCTTTTGACTGAACATTTTGAATTATTGGAGAAATTTCCAACAGCTGCTTGAGTAGCCAGACATTTAAATTAGCCCTGTATCCTACTGAAATAGAAGCTTGCTTTCAGAATAAACATTTTGAATTTTCAGCAGCTGCAAAAGTTTTAGCGGCTACAAAATTGAGATTGTTTCCTGTTTGTTGTTGTTAACTCCCTCGAGTCGATCTTAACACATGGTGACCCTATGGATGAAACATCTCCAAGACCCCTTGTCCTCCACTGCTCTGCTTAATTCCTGCAACCCCATAGCCATGTCCTCCTTAATAGAGTCCACCCATCTAGCATGCAGCCTTTCTCTCTTTCTGCTTCCCTCCACCTTTCCTACCATTATTTTTTTTCCAGTAAGTATGACAGCCTAAGTTTTGTCATCTTGGCCTCCAGGGAGATTTCTGGCTTGATTTGCTTTAGGACCCATTTATTTGTCTTATTGGCTGTCCATGGGATCCTTAGAACTCTTCTCCAGCACCACATCTCAAATGAATTCATGTTTTTCTTATCTTGTTTTTTAACTGTCCAGCTCTCACATCCATACATGGTAATAGGGGATAAAATGGCTTCTATGATTCTAACTTTTGTGCTCAGTTATGTATCTTTGCATTTTAGGATCTTTTCTAGTTCTTTCATAGCTGCTCTTCTCATTCTTAATCTTCTTCTGACTTCCTGGCTGCTGTCCCTATTTCTATCAGTGTTTGATCCCAGGAATGAGAACTCTTTTACTATTTCTATTTCTTCATTGTCTAGGTTGAATTTGTGTAGGTTCTCCATGGTCATTATTTTTGTTTTCTTTATGTTCAACAGTAATCCTGCTTTTCACTTTCTTCCTTAATCTTCCTTAGTAGCTGTTCCAAGTCTGGTAGGTTTTCTGCTAGTATTATGGTGTCATCTGCATATCTTAGATTGTTGATATTCCTCCCTCCTATTTTCACTCCTCCTTCTTTTATGCCCAATCCTGCATCTCTTACTATATGTTTTGCATAAATTGAACAGGTGGGGTGATAAGATGTAGCCTTGTCTGACCCCTTTGCCAATTGGGAACCATTCTGTTTCTCCATGTCCTGTTCTGACAGTACTCTCTTGTGCTGATACAGATTCCTCATCAGGACTATCAGATATGTTGCACTCCCATGTCTTTAAGGGCATTCCATAGCCTTTCATGATCTAAGCAATCAAAGGCTTTGCTAAAGTCTCTAAAGCACATGCTGACTGTCTTTTAGATTTCCCTGATGTGCTCCATTAGCCATTGTATGTTTGCAATGTGGTCCCTAGTGCCTCTTCTTTTTCTGAGCCCCTCTTGGACCTCTGGAAATTCTCTCTACATGTATGGCTGGAGTCTATGTTGCCGAATTTTTAGCATAATTTTACTTGCATAGGAGATTAGTGCTATGACCCTATAGTTGTTGCAGTCTCCTTTTTTGTGGATGGGGATGTATATTGATTATTTTCAATCTGTTGGCCATCATTTTGCTTTCCATGTGACATATAACATCTGTTGACATATGTTAGTTAGCACTGTAGTTGACTCTGTCAGTGTGGATTGCAGCAGTTCAGCTGGGATATCATCTGTTCCTGGCAATTTGTTTTTTGCCATTTCCCTTATTGGAGCTTGTACCTCAGTTTTAGAATCTGGGATTTATCTCCTTATGGCTGTACTGTACCTGCAAGGAAGGCTTGGGTTTGTTTGTTTGCTTGTTGAATTTATATCCCACCTCTGTCTTAAAAATGGGATTCAAGGCATCTATTAATTAATAAATAAAGGATTTAATAAAGTGTTGCATGTTTTTAGCCATAGGGTAAATCAACAGCAACAACAACCCAAAATGCACACAGACAACTGATGCCCAGATTATTGGAGAGAAGTCAATTATGTATCGGGGCCTATGTGTGCTTTAGACCTATGTGGATTGGGAGAGTACTATTCCACATCTGGATGATCATTGTGGAACAAAAATGCTGGACAAGAACAGCCTTAAGCCTGACTCTGATCTAGAAGGGTCCTTTTTACCTTATTTCATTTCATTTCATTTTACACAAGTTTTGTACATTTTTTGGAACTATATAACATGAAACGTACATCTCGTCAGTAGGAAGGGGGTTGGGTGCTTGTCGTTAAAGCTCCTTGCGCAGTCTGTCTTTCTAAAAGGAAAGGCATGTCAAAGCTCAAAAATGAAACAGTTTGTGTCAGAGGATGAAATGAATGGGAGGTAGAAAGTCTCTGTGTTGTTGTGCATGAGTATAGTATGATCAGAAGGCTGTGAAGGGCAGAATGTCATGTTCAGAGTTTGTACCAGAATGTTCAGCTTTGCCAGCTTTAACAGGAATAATTTTACTTCCATAAGTTTATGCAAAACCACAGGAGATTCACTGATAGGCACTACAGCAGTCTAATGCTCCACCTGTCAGAGATGTCTAATGCTTTAACTGTCAGCAAGCAGACACTGAGTAACATATATTGAAATCATCATACAGGATTAACGAAACCATCTGAGTCTTGTGAAAAGCAGCCTCTAAGGGATTCTGGGTCTGAACAGCTATAGCAGGATTTTAACAGTAGGCAAGGTCAAAATATTTCACATCTGCCTACCAACTATATTCAACATGGAAGTTCAGTAGAGATGGGGTTTTACAAAAACCTTGGAAGACATTCTCACAACCCATATAGAACATATAGTATGCTTTCCAAAATCTCTAGGAATACAACTGCAGAAGTTCACCAAAAAGCCAAAGAGTCAAATATTGGGCCTGAACAGACAGCCATAATAAAGCTGCTTCAGGTCATTTTGGAGGTATGCTGTTTAAATGGTGCATATGTCCTAAGAGAAACAGCACCAAAGCCACACTTTGGAGCCAAAGCCACACACAAGAGCTTTGGCGCAACTTCTGGACTCTTAAGATGTGTGTGTCATTGAAACAGCATACCTTCAAAGTGACCTGAAGCAGCTTTATTTTGGCCTTTCTATTTGGGCCCATTGCTGAGCAGAATAAAACATCCCTCACTCTAGCCCTTCAATATGTATTTTTCATAATGACGTTACTGAATAGGTTTGTGAAAGCCATTTATATGTCAAAGAGATTTCAAATAAAACTCCATTCCACCCAAACAATGGAAACTGTCCACAAATGACATCCTGTTGGTTGGTCCCAACTAAAGCAGACCCAGTGAATCACTTTTTGAATGATGAGTTGGCATACTGGCAAATTAGTGTTACCAGCTTTTCCTAATAGCAACAAAGGATAGTTGAAATGTACAACATGCAGGACTGACAATCAGGAAGTAACTATTACCAAGTTTGTGTTCTATTTTAAGAAAAACAAAAACAAATGGAAGTATTGATTTCTGTTAACATAGCCTTGTATTTCTCTGTAAGATTAACATGTTTTCTACATCCATAAATTATACAATGCACATGTTTCTGTCCGCATGTAGAGCCCACAAACAAAAATACAGGTCTATTTGGCATCTAATAATGTCTATATAAAAGGTTCGGCATTCCAACCTTCAAATAGGGGACAACTTGCCAGCCCTATAAGGGACATGTTATTTGACCATCAAATAAAGGACACTTGGTAACTCTGGTAACCTAATTGTTAGGACAAACTATTAATGCCTCATTCTCTCCCCCTATACTCTCCCAACACACAGTCATTACAAGTTTTCACAGACACAGAGAGAGAGAGAGAGTCATGTTCTTGGAAAATTGCATGTTTACTTTTCTGTTATAATCCTGAAAAGGGCAGATATAACTCACGCTGTGAAGGTATGGCTGAATAAGGATGACGTGGATACAAACCAACTGCTAGTTCTGGCTAGAGTACACCCATTTAATGAGTGGAAATCACCTATGTGTTGATTCACAATTCAACAATTAGTTGAATGGGCTTATTCTAGTTGAGACTAACCAATAGAATTCAGGCTTATACTTGCAAGAAACCTGTAAATTGATATTTGGACTACACAAACACATTTAAGCCGGAGGTGCACTTTATTTAAAATTGTCTTGTTCAGTTCAATTGTTCATTCCAAATAGAGTAAGTCCATTGAATCAATGGGAGTTACGAAATGGCTGAAATAACACATTCCATGCAGTGGCTCTAACTGGAAATAACCATTGGATTTATCCCATAGTAATAATGTCATGACTGTAAATGTGAACAGTATGAGGTCCTAAGTCTGGCTTATGATATTGTAAATACTGACTAGGGTGCCAGTCTGGACTGATGGCTTGTCTACATGGGTGATTTACCCCAAATTCCCCCTACTCACTGTGTCCTATCTACATGACACAGGGCCAAAACCTCGAATGTGGTCTGGACTGTCTTCACAATGCCCATACCCAATTTGGGGCTTCCTCCCGCTGGCCTGAATTTAAATAACTCACCTTTTGTTGTGGGCTTTCAGCTCTTTTTTCAGTAACAATGACGACTGCCTTTTCACTTGTGGTCCCTGCAAGATGCCTGGCACTGCTACTGCAGGTTCAAGTTGCCCTGAAGTCAGAATGAGGAGCTCAACATCAATAGGATGTCTGAATGGCTTGTTCTAACCATAACAGTGTTGCTGGTGACAAAAGGTGACTACTGTTTGTTGTGAGAGCTGAAAAGTCACAGCAAAAGAGAGTAGGTAAGAGGGAGTGGGATCCAGGGCCAGAATACTCTGGGGGCAGCCTGTAGTATTCTAGCCAGTGTAGCCCCTGTCCTGTGTTATTTCCATTTTGTTTAGTGTAAAAAACGTAGCTGATATCCTTAAATTTACATGTAGTCTGGCCTTCAGTTTATAATGTTGCCTTGTTTGAAATGCACAAAATGCTAATATGAGTATGCTAGAGCGGCAGCATCAGGGCCTGCCGCTTTGATAACAACTTCCTTGTGGCCATTCTTCACAGCAGTGCTATGTCAGTAAGAAAAGCTCCAATCTCATTCCTCATGCAGCAAGGGAGATCTGGAGGTGAGGCTGTCATCTTCAGTTGAAATTATTACTGCACCTTGTCCGTGCTGAACACTTGCTTTCATGTTATTAGATTCTTTGCCAAGAGACTGAGAAAGTTATTTATTTTTGTCTACTGAGGAATTTCTTCATTCACTTATCCACAGTATTGCAGGAAATGCACATCCCATCATGTCAAATGACAACATCAAATCATAGGAACCACAGCAAGATGCCTATCGGGTGAGCATAGTACACCTATGAAATTGATATTTACATGAATTGACTGGGGAGGGGAGAAAGAGAAAACATTTGCTCAAGGTGGCATGGTATATATGGTATACGTGGTCTCAGTGATTCTTTTGTGCAGTTTATTGGCTGATTAAAAAAACATGGAACCAAGGGCTTTCATCTTCATACAAAGCCATTTTAATCAGCTAAATCCTCCAGTTTTCATATTTACATTTCACATTTCACTGGATTTAATTATATATCTACAAGGGTTCTTCACTGTGATGAATAATAGCAGTGAAGCACTTTAACTACTTGTATGTAGCATATTTATTAAAATAACTAATAAGCTAACTAGACTTACTTAATGGTTACTTTATGTCAGCTATTTCTCTTTCGCTTGTTTATTTTCATCTGACCTACTTGTTATATTTCACTTTTAATAACATGAAAAAAATATCTATGTCTAAGCACATCCTTTGGGAGGATGTGAATATATTCCTTTGAATGTACTACCTTTTAAATTAGTTCTCAGTGAAAGAAAAAGAAAACAATCATCAAATCTCATCATTATTATTCATGTTGGACATTCATTATGTTGTTTATTTCAATTATTTATGTCTTGCTTTACAAACAATTTTTTAAAAAGACTAAAAAAATAAAATACAATAACAGTATACTAATAAAAACTCACTTTAATATATCAAAGGATGAAACAGTCATCCAAAATAAACCAACCAACCACTAAACACAATTTTAAACTGCAAATATCAATTAGATCTAATTTCTAGAGGAAGGGGCAAGTGCTCAATACCAATCCAAAAATAATTAGAGTAGGGTTATGTTAGACCTCCCAGGATACGCATCTGGGGTGCCACTATTGAAAAGATTTCATTCTTGGAAACAATGAAACGAATATTTGTTGACTGAAGAGAAAGTTATTTCCAACTTATGGTGAACCTATCATCAGCGTTCAAAGGCATACCAACAGATTCTCAGCTATTATGAACAGATAATGAAAGGTGCCACTAGGTCAAAGATAATACCATGGGACTAATGAGCAGTGCAAAAGATGCCAGAAATAAGAAGGATTAAAGAAAAATTAAAGAAATGAAAGTCTTGACTTAAATACTTGGGACCAGAAGTGTTTTGGATTTCAGGTTTGTTTGTTTGTTTGTTTGTTTGTTTGTTTGTTTGTTTGTTTTGGAATATCTGTATTTGCATATCTGTACATAATGAGATATCTTGGAGATGGGATCCAAGTCTAAACACAAAATTTATTTATGTTTCATATACACTTTATATACATGGCTTGAAGGTAATTGTTATATACAATATTTTTAATACTTTTGTGTATAAAACAAAGTTTGTGTACAGTGAACTATCAGAAAGCAAAGGTTTTAGTATCTCAGCCACTCATGTGGACAATTTGAGATTTTGGAATACTTCAGATTTTGGAAATCCAGATACGGGAGACTCAACCGGTACCTATTTTAAGTCTCAGACAGGTTTGCGTGGGTAAAGGTTTTTGCATTCATCTATTATAAATGATTTAGTGCTATTTAGAAGAACTATCTAAATGCTGCATTCTTCCAGTCGCATGTAAAGAGGTATTGTCTTCACAAACTGATTGCATATAGCAAGGACAAGAAATGTTGGTGCCACTACTTTAGGGCATGGACTAAGAATCTGTTTACACAGATTTAGAAAATAAGTTTTTCTACCCACACCTATTTGCTTTTGGTCTGGAAAAATGGCCACCTTGTGTCTAAGGGATTATCCAGCCCCTGTCTCCTTGAACTGTGTGGTTTTTGAAGACTTTCTCACAGCAGGAAGAAAATTGCTAAAATTACTTGTTGCTTCCTTTGAGAAGAAAGTTAGATAAGAATTACATCCTGACTCCAGCTACCACAGCATGATGAACCTGATGTTGTACCTGGTTGCTATCTAGGTGTTCAAAATGAGGAGTTCATAAAAAACAACAACAGAGGGGTTCCTAGTTCAGGACCATAGCTGAATAAACAGGGATTTAAATCCATAGTTTTGAAATAGTGGTGACAAGCACAGTGCCAGAATTTCTAATTTTCAGTGGGAGAGGCTGTTTCAACACATCTAGGTCCAAAGCATACTGCAGAAATATTCCAGTTTGAGACTGCTTTAACTGCTCTGGCTCAGTGCTAGGGAAGCCTGGGAATTATAGTTTATTGCGGCACCAGAGCTCTCTGAAAGAGAAGGCTAAATGTCTCCCAAAACTACAGTTCCCAGAATCCCTAGTATTGAGCCAGGGCAGTTAAAGTGGTCATAAAAAGGATTATTTGTGCAATATGTTTTGGACCCAAAACAGTCTGCCAAGAATTTTGGCCCTAATCATAAAAAATAATAATAATAATAATAATAATAATAATAATAATAATAATAGGATTTATTTATATGCCACCCAGTCACTGGGAATCCAGACATTTTACAACAAAGGGATTAATACAAGGCAATAACAATAAACATGAATTAAATAAAAAATGTAACCTAGCAATGGATTAAACAATAACAATAAAATAAGATAGCAATTAACTATAGCAACAAAAAACAAAAACAATACATAACAAATGTTCTGGAGAAGAAAAGGCTTTGCATCCAGATTTCTGTCATAGGAACAAAAATGTCTATACAAAATTGGCATCTCTTCCATCATCAAATTTGTGGGCTGCAAGTTTGGGGCTACTAAATAACAGGCACTGTAATAGGTTGCTGTAAGAACTACGCTAACACTGTTGGATTTGTGCCTAAACTAATGCTATGCCTTATCTTCTCAGATAATGCTTTATTACACATTTTGACAGTTAATACTACAGGACCTCTTAAATTTGATATTGTTTAAAGGTTTCAGCCCTATGTTCCAAGATCTGAATGTCATATAGAATCATAGGCTAATCATGCAATGGAAAACAAATATTATTTTAAAGTAGTTGTTGTCTTGATAAAATATGAGCTTTAAATCTTGGTGATTTTTTTTTAAATCCCATTTTGTTTGATTTTAGTTAAACTTGGTTTGTAGAAATGAGATATTTAGGGTTGTTGCTGTTTTTTTTTTTAAATCCATGGAATCACCTAGCATAATGTGAGTGAAGAATACTTTTTTGAGTACCTTATTGTGCCTTATCTTATCCCTTACTACTGCAGCAGGGAACATTGCACTTGCTATGAATGAGAAATTGTCTTCTGGAAGTTTTAAACTGTGTTAAGTAATGCAGTTTAAATTCATGCCTTTTCATTTATCTGAAGACATATATTTCCTCATGCAGACAAAGGCTTTTGTCTCTCAATTTTTAATGAGAGACTATATGGGCTCCCACTGGTTTATGTTTTGTCAACTTAGCTGCTTCTGTAAGCATAATGGCTTTGTAAAATTTCTGTGACTCCTGGAGGGGATCTAAAGTCTCTCTGAAAGTCCTTGCAGCTGGTTATTCATATCCTGATAATATTGCTATGTTGATGAAAGAGGGAGGATGTGCAGTGAATATACACGGAGGACCAGAAATGCTCATGGTCCAAGGTACTTGCACTGCCTTCTGCTTCCTGCTTGTCCCTTGGAGTCAGCGCTGCAGTTTCAGGTTGCATGGATGGTTCTGTGGTGTGTCAGCATATGGTGAGCCTTCCTGTTCTTCATTTTGTGCCAAACACCAGAACCCAAAAACTGAACACAATACTACTGTAAGTGATCAACAATTCAACAATTTTTGAATGTTCCACAAATCAAACATTTTCTCTATCTTACCCTAGGGGCAGAAGTAGTCTTGTTTCCCAATTTGCCTAGTAAGCATTTCCTACAGTTCTCTGACATAAAAAGTGTTATGATGTGAACAGGAATAATAATAATAATAATAATAATAATAATAATAATAATAATAAGAAGAAGAAGAAGAAGAAGAAGAAGAAATAGAAAATTTACATCATAACCTCTGGTCACTGTCACATTTCTTAATATGGGCTCCAATACCTAACCATTAAAAAGAGTAAAAGGCCAGAACAAAACAGTGAGCTCCATATTCAGACCAGGATAGGAAAAGCAGTAATTTTGGATGGCCATTTGTGTGGATTGGTGTTATGCAAACTATACCCCAGCCCAGACAAACTCCATGTGGACATGGAGAAGCCATTAAAAGAAAAAGAACCAAGAAAGAGAGAGAGAGAGAGAGAGTTCATGGAGAATCCTCCAGGCAGGCCAAAATTAGAAGTTTGGATTAGGCAATAGGAATTAAAAATTAGGAGTATAGAGATTTAAACTACTCATTAGATATTTTAGTTGTATAGCACCATTATTATTATTATCATTAATATTATTATTAAACTTTATTTCTAGAGTGCTGTAATTATACATTCTATACTTGTCTGCTCAGAATCAAAGAATCATAGACTTGGAAGAGATCACAAGGGAAATCCAGTCCAATTGTCTGCCATGCAGGAATACACAACCAAAGCACTCCTGAAAAATGGGTATCTAACATCTTTTGAACACATTTAAAGAAGAGTCCATGCCTATCCAAGGCACGCCTTTCCACGCTCCAAAATCTCTGTCAGTAAGTTCTTCCTAACACTCTTGAGTTCAGTGGGATTTCCCTCAGGTGACTGTGTGGCAAGATTTATGCACGAACTATGCAAAGTACTAAGCAAGCTATTAGGGGGTTCCTAACAACTCTTCACATACTCAAATAGAATAATAGAATCATAAAATTGTAGAGTTTGAAGAGACCACAAGGAAGAGACTACAGGAACTCTCAACCAATCAGCATCCCTGACAGATGGCCATCCAACCTCTGCTTAGACCTCTAAGGAGGGAGTCTCCACTACACTCCAAGGGAGTGTGTTCCACTGTTGAACAGCCCTTACTGTCAGGAAGTTCCTCCTAATGTTGAGGCGGAATCGCTTTTCCTGTAGCTTGCATCCATTGTTCTGGGTCCTGTTCTCTGGAGCAGCAGAAAACAAGCTTGTTCCCTCCTCAATATGACATCCCTCCAAATATTTAAACAGGGCTATCATATCACCTCTTAATCTTCTCTTCTCCAGGCTAAACATACCCAGCTCCCTAAGTTGTTCCTCATAGGGCATGGTTTCCTGACCCTTCACCAATTTAATCGCCCTCCTTTGGGCACGCTCCAGTTTCTCAATGTCCTTTTTGAATTGTGGTGCCCAGAACTGGACACAATATTCCAGGTGGGGCCTGACCAAAGCAGAGTACAGTGGCACTATTACTTCCCTTGATCTAGACAGGGGTAGGCAACCTTTTTGAGCCGGGGCCTGGGTTGCTGTCCCTCAGACAACTGGGGGGCCGAAGCCGGGGGGGAGCTTCCACCCTCCGGGGGCGGGGCTGCATACTGGGGGTGGAGCTTCCACCCTCTGGGGACGGAGCCGCATGCCAGGGCCTAGCTTCCTCCCTCCGGGGGCGGGGCTTTCTCTGCTCCCTTTCCCGACCTCCAGCTGTCTGAGAGATAGGTAGAAGTGGGGGGGGATTGAGAGAGGGGGGTGACGGGCGCGCGCCTGCTCCTCCTGCCCTTCCTTGGCCCCCAGCTGCCTCTCAGAGACAGCTGGGGAACAGTAAGGGCCCGTGAGGGGCAGGAGCAACAGGTGCGCGGCCCCTGATCCTTCCCTTGGGGCTTTGCTAGGCCTGAGGTGTCCTTCGGAGGACACCTCAGGGCTGCCGAAGCCCTGTGGGGAGGAGGAGGCGTGTGCCCGCCCTCTCCTCCTCGGCCCATTCCTTCAGCCGAACGGGCTCCAAGGGGCCCGTTCGGGCAAAGGGGAGGGAGGCCGAAGGGAAGGGCTTGGGCACCCGTCCCAGGCCATTCCTTTCGGCTGAAACCACTATCATTGTTAAAGCAGACCTTTTAGCATTAAAAGCACCGAAAATACACAGAAATGCACTTTGGAAAGTCACACTGTCTCACCTTCATAAAAAGTGGGGTCAGACTAACTGGACGATAATTGTTGGGATCCTCTTTTTTCCCTTTTTGAAGATGGGGACAAGGTTTGTCCTCCTCCAGTCTGCTGAGATTTCTCCTGTTTTCCAGAGATTATTGCCAATGGCTCCGATATTACATTTCCAGTTCTTTTAATACGCTTGGATGTCGTTCATCTGGTCCTGGAGACTTATATTCATTTAGATTAACAAGGTATTCCTGTACTATCTCTTTACTTATTCTGTGCTGAAATTCCCCTATTCTGTCCTCTGCTCCATTCTCCTCAGGTTGAGCACCCTTTTCCTTTTCTGAGAAGACTGAGGCAAAGAAGGTATTAAGTAATTATGCCTTTTCTCTGTCCCCTGTTAGCATTTTGCCATTTTCTCCACATAGTGGCCCTGCCATTTCCTTTTTCTTCCTTTTGCTGCGGACATATCCAAAAAGCCTTTTTTATTGTTCTTAACCACTCTAGCAAGCCTGAGTTCATTCTGCGCTTTAGCTTTTCTGACTTTATCCCTGCATAGGCTAGCTATTCCTCTTTGGTGATTTCCCCATTTTTCCATTTCTTATACATGTTCCATTTTAAACTTAGCTCAGTTGAAAGTTCCTTAGTCATCTATCCTGGTTTCTTGAGGCATCTCCCATTTTTCTTCCTCACTGGAACTGATTGAAATTGTGCCTTCAGTATCTCCCCTTTCACAAACTCCCATCCATCTTGAACTCCCTTCTCCTGACCATGGGATTACCCTCAGTATTTCTCTAAGTTTACTGAAATCCGCTCTTCTAAAGTCTAGAATGTGTGTCTGACTATGCCTGGCTTCTCCTTTCCTTTGTACAACAAACTCCAGGAGAACATGGTCACTTCCACCTAATGATCCCACCACTTGCACCCCATTAACCACGTCATCCTTGTTGGTTAGGATCAGATCTAAAATAGCTGATCCCCTTGTTGCCTCTTCCACCTTTTTGAAAATGAAATTGTCTTCGAGGCAAGTAAGTAATTTGCTAGACCTTGAGGAGTTGGCTGAGTTTGAATTCCAGCAAATATCAGGATAGTTGAAGTCACCCATCACTACTACATCTCTCCTTTCTGAGTGTGTGGTCATCTGCTCTAGAAAGGTATCATTCAATTCCTCCATCTAACTTGGGGGTCTGTAGTAGACTCCCACAATAACATCCTTGTTGTTTTTCTCCCCTTTAATTTTTATCCAGATGCTCTCCACCTGGCTGCCAGTATTGATGTTCTGGATCCCTTCACTGGTGTAAATATCTCTGACATATAGTGCTATTCCTCTTCCTTTCCTGTTTGGCCTATTTCTCTTAATAATTCCCCTCTGTTTCTACATTCCAGTTCTGAGACTCATCACAACAGGTTTCAGTGATGCCTATTATATCATATTTGCTTTGTTGTACTAGGAGTTCGAGTTCATCTTGTTTATTTGTTTATTTAATGCTCTGTGCATTAAAGACATTGCAGACCATGGGTCCCCTTTACTTGCTGCCTGTGCAAGGTGTTTTACTTTGTTTTGTTTTTTGTTTTTGTTTTTGTTGTTTTTTGCCTCTCACAGTTGGGTCCTTGCACTATTTGTCTTGTTTCCTCTATGTCAGTTTAGCTATTTTCTCCATTCCTTTCGTCTTCCATAATATTGGCTCTCTCCCCCATGGAACTCAGTTTAAAGCCCTCCAGATCAAATTCTTTTGGCAAACACACACACGAGAGAGAGAGCTTGAGAGAGAGAGATTGAGAGAGAGGGGTGTGTGTGTCAATAGCTTTGGTGTCATCCAGTGCCCCTGCCCTGCTCCTTCCCACTAACTCACTGTGCTATTCCTAACCACCCAGCCAAACCCTGTGAGTGTTTCCAGGCTGCAGTAGTGGTGGTCAACTGCCTTGCCTCCCCTCCCCAGATGCTGTCTTGCCCACTTGCCCAGCTGCCTGGGCAAGTGAGACATTGGGAAGGGATGGAAGGGACACACTATGAGGGGCCTGCACTCACCCTTCCCCTCCTTCCTCCTCTCTCACCTGTTTTCTCATCCACCCAGGGCTGCCAGGGGACATTTGGGCAAGTGATGCAGTGAAAGGGGATAGAAGGGATACATGCTGCCCCTCCAACTTTGCTGCCTTGGCTTCTTCCTCATGGAGAGTGCCAGGGCAGCAGAGAAGAAGAGGTGGGCATCAGGTAGAACCAGTACCAACATACACACACTGTGAGGGGGAGAGGACCCAACTGGAGAGTTTATCGCACCAGGGTTAAAACGTTCCCCAGTGCGTTCTAATGTGCCCATATGCTTTAAAACAGTTCTCAGATATGGTGCCCTCTGGAACTCAACGGGAACACGGTTGGAACACCCAGCAGCAAAGGCGGTGTTCCAGTGTGCAGTAAAATGGGGTTCTTGGCCCCATCGCGTTCCCGTCACGTTTCGTGCGAGCCCGCACGCAGGTACTTTAGAACACGCTGGGGAACATTTTAACCCTGGTGTGATAAACTTCTGGGTATCACCACTACTCTGAAGTGTCACCCAGTGTGGTTCACACCCCCATGCCCTTCCGGTGATGTCACAGAGAGAGAGTAATGCACATCTATGGGAAAGGGGAAACACTAGGAGGACTCTTAAACCTGCCCTATCTTAGTGCATTATCATGTCTTAATCTGAATAAGAATGCAGTCTGAATATGAGTGAATACAGAACTACTACTGATGATGCATGATACAAAACCAAAAAACCCAGAGTTAAAACGTCAGACAAGCTGCTCATGCAAATGTATGCATGAACCACTTTGAATCCCATTTTGGGAGAAAGGCAGGATATAAATCCCTTAAATAAAATGAATGAATGAATCAGACAGAGACTGCAATCACCTATGTGTTGTTGTTTTTAATCTCTTACTCAGCAACCATCACAACTCCCTATGAATGTGACAAAAAAAAAAAAAAAAACTTTCAGAGAGTTAGTAAAGGAAAAATCAGCTTGTAAACATATAGAATTCGTGCTCTCAGTCATTTCTAAGCCACAGACGTAGCAACAGTGATGAGGCTCCTGCCCTTTCTATTGTTGTTAATGAGAAAAAACAGGGGACACACAGACATATGTATCCCTGTCATTGCACGCTACAAGCTCAGGCCAATCAGTTACTTGTGGTATGGATTCTCATTAGGTATGGCATAGATTTTTGTTACAAAGCTCAGCTGGCTGCAAATTGGACTCGTCATAGTGAAGTGTATGTTCTCCAGTTCTTCCTTTCCTCTCTTCTTGTTGCTATAGTGACCATCAGAAATCACAGGGAGCAAACAAAAGGGATACGCAAAAAAAGTAGCTCCTCACTTTTAATAGTTGTCTCTCTCTCTAGAACTTTCTGCAATTTCCTTTCATTTTCCTTTCTCTTTTCTTTTAATTCCCAAGGACAATTGTGTGAAGGATGTACAGGTTTTCCTAAAAGCTACCATAAGCATTGCAAACAAGGTAAGAACTCTGCTGTGGCACGATTTGGCATGTGAGTTTTTCAAAAGGAAACCAGAGGAAAATACAATGCATGCACTAGCAGCCCCCCCCCTTCCCACATTGCTAGATTGCTTTCTGAGCTCAAATGGGGTTTAACAGTAGATTGGAGGTTCAAGGTAGGGACCTCCTGGAAATCATCCTCAAAGGTGGAGGTGGGACTGGTAATTGCATGGGGGCAGCAGGGGTGAAACAAAATTGTGCATAATTTCTCATAGACACTCTTTTAGCCCAGTTCTGTTTGCAGACACTCACATTTATAGTTCCCTGATTTCAAGGTTGTAGCTGTTGTTATTTCATCACTCCCAATTATGGATGCTCTTGGGGAAGGTTAAGAGATGAGAATAGAATTAAATGCACTCTTTTTTAAAAAAAAGTAGTATTGTATATGTTTGGGAGGTTGGTTTGAATAACCTTTCAGAATTGTTCACAGTCCATTCCCTCCAATTGCAAAGGCTGTTCCATTCCCAACTCTAACCCCATTAGTCTGTTCCAACAAGTAAAAGTAAGCATGGGAAGAGCACTGGGGTGTTTCAACCCCACTCCTTGCAATACTCTCCTCATATAGTAAGCAATACTCTGAAGCAGAGAGTCTCTTCAAAGAATAGACTCCACATGATTATGAATGATAGACTATGCCCATGATTACCTTAGCAGTCTTCAGAGCAACCCTTTACAAGCTTCCAAACACTATCCTGCAAAATAGCAGCACACATTTCTTTCCCCAAGCCAAGTCTGATAATACTCAGGGAAGTGCAAGATAGAGGACACAATTTTACAACCTGACAGCCAACAGAGCCTTCCACTCTGCTGGCATAATTCTGCAGGATCATGGAAAGGCTAGATAGCCAGTTGAAGAAGATTTTCACACGACATCTTTTTATCATTCCTTTATCATCCCAAAGTGTAGTGGAATCGTCATAACAGATAGATGATTCCAAAAGATTTTCACATGAAGTTGTTAGTGTTCTTAAAACGTTGATATATCAGAATTCAGCAATTCAACTGTTTTTAAATCATTTTGTAATCATTTATTGCTATCAACGTTTTAAGAACACTAACAGCCTCATGTGAAAACCTTTTGGAATCACCTATCTGTTATGACGATTCCACTACACTTTGGGACGATAAAGGAACAATATAACGATGCTGTATGAAAATCTTCTATGACTGGGATGGACACATCTGACTGAGGCTGATGCCCAATGGCAGAATTAATGCAGTTTGACACTGTCATGGTCCCATCCACCTATGGAATTCTGAGATTTATAGTTTGTTGTGGCAAAGAGCTTTCTGACAAAGGCAGCCAAATATCTCAGAAAGCTACAAATCCCAGAATTCCATAGCATTGAGCCATGGCAGTTAAAGCAGGGTAAACTACATTAATTCTGCAGTGCAGATGCAACCTGAGAGTGTGGCAAATTGTTGTGCTGACATGGAACATTTGTGTAAGGAAATCATAAGCAAGCTTTTCAAAGGTACTCCCATTCATGAAGCTGGCAGTTGTGATAGCACAAAGCTCCCAATGGATCCCGGCCTGGAGCAAAACACAAGATGGCATCTCTTTCTGTTTTATATATAAGTACGAAAGCTGACTGGGCTGAAAGTTGCACTTTTATTGTATGTAATGGGAAAATATCACCCACCATATCTAAAAACAGTCCAGCTAGGGGAACAACATGCTATCACCTCTTTGCATCTGCCATCAGAAGTGTCTGCCCCACTCTATCTAATGGTATAGGGGCCTTGAATAGCATCCTAGAGAAAGGGAAGAAAGGCAGACTGGAAAAGAAGAGGCTGCTTCTCTTACAGCCAAAAGTCCACAGCAACATTCTGTTGACTCTCTCTCTGGTAAGTCATAATGCTAATGGGAGCTGTCGGTTTCGTGTTAATGGAGTGCAAAATCCGTTTTGGCTTTTATTTTGAACTTTAAAGGAGCTATCTAAGACTCAAAGTATATTTGGGAGATAGGGTTCAGTTCATTGGATAACACATTCAAAATCTGGAATAAAACCAAGACTCACCACTCCACTGACATGAAAGCTACTAACTACCACTGCATAATGCCCATCTGTGCTTATCATAGGGGTGGGTGGAATCATAACAATTTCTTGTCCTGCCCCCCCCCCCCCCCCCCCTGGTCGACTACTAACCACCCTTGTTCTCTGGACAGTGTGCGGACCCCCGCTCTCTCTCTCTCTCTCTCTCTCTCCCCCTCCCTCCCTCCCTCCCTCCCTCTGTCTGTCTCTGTCTTTGTCTGTGTGTATGTACAGTATGTGTGTATCAAATCACCTGTTGACTTATGGTGGCCCCATGAATTTCATAGGGTTTTCATAGGCAAAGAATACTCAGAAGTGCTTTTGCCAGTTCCTTTCTCTGAAATATAGCATACAGCACCTGCTATTTGTTGGTGGTCTTCCATTCTAGTACTAACCAGGGCTGCTGACCCCTATTAGCTTCTAAGATCAGATAGGACCGGGTGCCTTTAGACACTGTGTGTATGTCTGTCTCTCTGTTTTGCTGTGTGTGTAGTAAATTCCACGGTCTTATAACATCACAAAATTCTAATTTTAGCAGTTAAAAAAAAATTTCAAGGTGACAGAAGGTTTTTGTTCTTCTTTTGTTTTCTTTTTGCTGTTGCAGTCATTGTGCTTTTGACAAAGATGAGATAGAAGTCATCAATATTGCTGTGACTTTGCAATTCATTTATACCACTTTACTGCTTTGGACGTAACACAGACTCATTCTGAGCTTGATGAAATATTGTTATCCACATAATTCATTTTGTGCCATTTCAACAAGGTATTTGAATTTGTGGCTGCTCCCATTAGAGGCTGGAAATTCAATTGAAAATTCATATGCAAGCTGCATGGATACAGCAAACCTGAGTAGGAGAAAAGTGTCAATTAAATTCACCTTTCTGCTTTTAGGCATAAAAATCTGAACCAAATGCCTGTCCCCACCCCCCACCCCAAAAAAGAGTTTCCATTATCATATCAACTGACAAATACAGAGATTATTCCAGACAAAAGTTATCTAATTCATTTCCTCTCTCTTTTATTAAGCAGTGCAAAAGTGTGGGTTGGTTAACATAAGAGTAATTTATTGCTTACTCTTTGAAAACTTGAGCCTATTAAAAATGCTATTGATTTGCCAAAGCAAATTGCTGAGCAAGAAGCCCTTTGGCCTTTCTAAATATTTCTGTCATGACAGGTAGTAGTTATGCACAGCTTGATCACAGACTTTGTGTACCAAACTGGTATATGCAATCATTGTGATCCAAACCAAGTTTCTTTCACCAGTGACAAAAGAATGTTAAGTAGCTTAGAATCATAGAATTGTAGTGTCGGAAGAGACCACAAGGACCATCCAGTCCAACCCCCTACCATGCAAGAAATCATAATCAAAGCATCCCTGACAGATGGCCATCCAACCTCTGTTTAAAGACCTCCAAGGAAGGAGACTCCACCATGCTCTGAGGGAGTGTATTCCACTGTCAAACTGCTCTTACTGTCAGAAAGTTTTCTGAAGATGCCAACCACATATGCTGGCAAAATGTCAGGAAGAAACTTTTCTGGAACATGGCCACATAGCCCGAAAAACCCACAAAAAACTATGTCAGGAAGTTCCTCCTAATGTTGAGGTGGAATCTCTGTTCCTGGAGCTTGCATCCACTGTTCCATGTTCTAGTCTCTGGAGCAGCTGAAAACCAGCTTGCTCCATCCTCAAAGTGACACTCCTTCAAATACCATATCATATCACCCCTTAATCATCTCTTCTCCAGGCTAAACATACCCAGCTCCCTAAGTCTTTCTTCATAATAATAAATAAATAATAAATTTTTTTTTATTTCTATCCCACTTTTTGCCAGGCAATCAAAGTGGCTTACAACATGGTTTGGTTTCCAGACCCTTCACCATTTTAGTCGCCATTCTCGCAACATGCTTAGTGATAGAGTATTAGCTGTGCATACAGAATTTCCTGGACTTGACTTCTAGAACTTTCTTTTAAAAGGATGGAGAATGTATACCCTTTCTGATGTTGCTGGGCTGCAGCTCCCATTAACCCTAAGCAAAATGGGCAATGGTTGTTTCAATCCAGCAACAACTGGACCTCATGTTCACCAATTAGGTAGCAGATAATCAAAAAGACCTGTACCTAGGACTCCAGAGAGAGAGAGAGAGAGAGAGAGCTGTTGCCAATCAGAACAGACTGGGCTAGGCATATGACATCCATTTCCCTCACTCTTAAAGAAGATTACAGTACCTAGATTTCAGTTGGCCCGATTACTTGAGCATCACCTGACTTGCTCTTGTATCTACCCTCCACCATTGATTTGCCCTCCACCATGTCCACTTCTGCCTCCTGTTACCTTGGGGAAAGGGGACAGACTTTTATCCCAGCAGAGTTTGTCCCAGGTTGATCGAAGAATCATGCAAAACTGGTAGGTCACAGGGTTTGATTGATGGGAATTAGTCCCCTGAATCCACCATTGTAACTTACATTATTATTATTATTATTATTATTAGTAGTAGTAGTAGTAGTAGTATTTCTTACCTGCCTCTCCCAAAGGTTCAAGGCACGCTACAAAATAGATTAAAATACAAGATATAACTGCCCATTAAACACTTGAGTTAAAACACATAAACATAAGTTTAAAATGTCCATTCTATATTAAAATCATCCAGATTAACTGATTTAAAATTCATAATTTAATATCGACTGTGTATGTTTAACTGTTGAATCAATCCCAGCAGGCCATTCCACAGTCTAGGGGCAGCTGTTGAAAATACCCTTTGGGTGACAGTTGCCAGTATAATTCTGGCCAGTTGAAGTAAGTGTATGGGGCAGGTTATACTGCATGCATTTGTACAGAAAATGGCAGCAAAGGAATGATTTCCTCCACCCTAATTGGAAATCACATCACTGTAAGTTCTATAGGAGAAGCTCTCCATGGTATGAGTGTATTACAGAAAAGAATTTACTGTATTGGTAATATAAACCTTAATTAAAAACAACTTGCTCTCATCACTGAAAATCGCCCTGCTATTGTCAGTTTGATTGTTTCAAAACCTTCAGATACTCCCTCTATAATTGGTTCTAAAATTACCCACTATTCTGTGCATTTTACATCGTTCAACTAGTTTCCATTCCAATAACTTTCAGAGTGATGAAACACACACATTCAAGGGAGAAAAAGCTGGTTCATGTCAGGAAACATTTAAGTAAATACTGTGCAATGAAATATTAAAATAGAGCCTCTGTTTGCAAATTTTATCTTTGCATTCCATAACTTTTTAAAGTGCAAATGCAGTCATAGCACTTAAGGAGAGGAAGTGCTACAAGGAAAGGGGGGAAAAATAAAATAAACAGGCTGCAAAATATTTTATCATTCTCTGACTCATATGTTACATTGACATGGGTTTTTCCCCCCAAATTTTCAGTTGTCAAGAAATGCTGTTTGATACTGTGCTGTGCATATAGGAGCACTCCAAAGGGGAATCTCCTAAACAAAACACAATACAACCAAAGAGGAAACAATGGCTTGTAAAAAAAAAAACTCATTTACCTGAAGAGCCCAGTGGACATTGGCAATGTTTATTTAATTAGGGTGTTTCACTGAAGTCAGGTAATGTTTGCGTAATATTACATGAACACAAAGATGGGTGAAGAAATAGCACCGAATATTAACCAGAAGATAGCCCAGGTTTGTTTAACAGAACCATTTACTGTATTTACATATTGCTTGGAGGGCACAAATGTGTTCTACCTGTTCAATATTCCTGATTCAGCAAGGGCAACACTCCAGCAGTAGTGATTTCTCCATGCACAGCCTACTTCCACAGATGCAAATTGACACTATATATGATGTTTCCAGTTGTACCCATCTTCCAAATGTGAATGCTTAATGGGTTTAGAATTGTGACTCTTGAGAAGCTCTTGGAGATGATGAAGCTGACCTTTATACTGTTCTTGAGTGATAGGACAACATTGGCCTTAACCTGGTTATGAATATGCTTGATTCAGGATATGAACCTAGATTCCAGCCAAGTAAGGCATCCAGTGGAATGGAGCATCATTGGTCTCTGACAGGGTATTGCTGGTAAAAATGCCCCAAGTATGAAATGTTCATAGATGTTTATCACACTATGCTCTTAAAGAGCTACTATTCCAGTGTGACTCCTCTAGCAGCCTCCTGTTGCATGCTGGGATTGGCAGTTTTAAGGAGCTGAACTTCTCTGCCTGAGAATTCTAAATACCCCTCCTTAAAACTGCCAATCCCAGCATGCAACAGGAGGCAGCTAGAGGAGTCACACTGGAATAGTACCTCTTTAAGAGCTCGTCTGATAAACACCATACTTTCAGCCACGCATGAGCAGGGTACAAGGTCATGTTGGCATGTCATCCTCTGGTATCCATGCCTTCAGTGCAAACATCTGCTGGGAGTACAACAAAGATATAGTTCTGTTGTATGAGCAGATTTTAAGAGAAAGAATGGAACAATATATGTGACATCAGGACAGAGATTGTTGTCATTATCTTGTCCACCTATTGACTCAATATGTGAATATTTGTTACGAAGAGGGCTAAGGACATGATTCAATTCACAGAGCTCCTTTCCTTTTTAATGTAATTCAAATTATCATGTTCTGTTTTACTTTCAGAAACTGGAATTTGGATGATAGATTTAGTAGATTCATTTTCCAGTTCTTTTCCTGCATACAACAATCGGAACAAACCACATTCTAGAAGTGTGTTTACACAACACAAGAGAAGTCCTCTATAGCCAATTCCACCCCAACCCCCCCCCTTACTCAAAGAAGGCAACAGGCAATACAAAACTCTGCTGTCCATGATGTATGCTCTCCACATGAGATGAAGACTCAGGTGGTCCAACCCATATAGAGAGTCTTCCTTTTCTGACCCATTGTTCCCCTCATGTATGGGGCAACAGACGTGATGACAGAGGCGGCTAACACACTCCTATTCTACACATGTTGGGTAAACAGGATCCTGCACTGACTAAATGGGGCTCTTAACATTTCTTCTGAAAATCCTTCTTCCTCACAATGGGCTAATTCTGTCTCAGGGACAGTTTGTCTATCAAGAGCTCCATTCCCTCATGGTAATTTCTTGAGGCCACTTGCCAGTGACTTGTGGGTCCAAAGCTCCAAAGTGGATAAGGCTACCCATTGTTTCCTTCTCTGCCTGCCACTCCCTCTCCTGACATCCTTTCCAGCTAACAGGTTGCCAGAGGATGGACTCATCATTTTGGTGAGAGGTCTGAACTAAATCCATGAAAACTTTTGAAATTAGATCAAGCAAAGCAGTTTGTCCACCCAAGGCGTGGTCTGAGACTAGCAAACATCACCCTAAACAGACACAATGGAGTTTATCACATGGGAGGAATTTCTCTTAATTTTGAATGAAAAGAAAATGGGACCAGAACGCATTCACGTGAATTCGCTAGTTCAGCGAATTTACGTGAATTCAAATTGTGTTTGAACTGACTTCTCATTGCCCAAAAATAGCTTGCCATTGCCCGAAATTCCGTGTGGTAGTCTATCATGCAATAACATGAAACCCTATGATTGCGTTCGGACTGACTTCCCATTCCCCGAAATTGCGTGTGGTAGTCTATCACACAATAATGTTAAACCCCATGGTTGCATTCAGATTGCCATTGGATTATACTTCCAATTTCCCTTGTCTGATAAACTCCAATGATTTCTTCTATGATGCATGGGCTTCTTTCATAAGGAATCATACAGAAAGATTTCGATAAGCAGACTCATTGCTTCCTATTTTATTAAGAGAGTTGAACTTGACATGAATTCCAAGGCAAAAGTAGAAAGGACAATTCTTGCTTGGGTCTTCACATCGGCAAGAACAGCAAGTTAAATGGATTTCAATATAGTTAGCAAAATTTGTTGAGAAAAGAATAGAAGACACATACAGCAATTTTGTGAAGTGGTTCTGATGCATGGCATTCATACTAATTCAGATGTGGCTAAGCACTCACTGCTAGACACTGATGGAGAATCTGCTTCTCATTTGAAGTTAAAATTAAATGTTCAAGAGTGCTTGGGGATCTAGAGAAAGTGATTTTCTAAAATTAGGACTTTCTACATAAGCTTGAATGGACAGGCAATGTACATAATCACCCCAGTATTCAGACTGTGGATATTGTTACTTATGTAACCATAACTCCATCATCCACCAATGGCAGGGGATTGTTGGCAAGATTGGACAAACACCAGGTTTTGCAACAGAAAATATTTTAAGGGAGGACTTAAGGAAGGACCACAGAATAATTCAGTGAGGACTGCTCATGAACTAGTGACAGGCTGTTATGGAAAGGGTTAAAAATGGGATGAGGAGAAATTGATTGGAATGGCTACAGCACTTCAAATACTCAGCTCAGCATAGAATCATTTCATCACTTGGATATTGTAGAGTGACAACTGGACAGTCGCAAATTTCCCATCAACTCATTAAAAACAGAATTACTCAAAAGGACAAAAAACAGCTACTGTAGTGAGGGAGAGAATAGCCCCTTATTATGGTAGCCTAAGATTCAAAGAGAAAGAGATTTGGCAGGTCGGTGGAATTTTTCCCTTCCACCAACTTGCTCTGAGAACTGAACAATGAATTTGCCACTTAACACTTCTTTGCAGATTTTATATTAAATGAGAAAAGGTAGATGGAATTAACATAATCCTTCCAGAAGCTCCTTGGCAATGAAAATAATAGGTTTCTGCTGCACATTCTAGGAAGGTTTAGAGTACCTGATTACAGTAATGTGCCTTATTTTAGTTACTACCATCTTCAGCTTTCTGGTCATTTTGTCATTAAGGTATAGCATATGATGGATTTACTAAAATCCTCTGCATCTTTATAACCATCATATGGAAAGTAGGAACACAAACTGAAATACTGTGTATTCACAGAATCATAGAGTTAGAAGAGACCACAAGGGCCATCCAGTCCAACCCCCTGCCATTCAGGAAATCCAAATCAAAGCGTCCCTGACAGATGGCCATCCAGCCTCTGCTTAAAGACCTCCAAGGAAGGAGAGTCCACTATACTCCGAGGGAGTGTGTTTGTGTGTGTATGCATGCATGCATGCCTTAACTGTAGTTGAACTCTTTCAAAATTCTGATGCTTGTGTTCTTGCCAAGTCAGGATGAAGTGTATTTCTGCACATCTGAAGAAAGATGCTTTCACTGTATCTGTTTAGATGTATTTCTAAATATTTGAAGGGTGCTTCATTCAGATTCTTTCTCTTTCCCTTACCCATGCAATGTTCCTACGAAATCAACCACCCTAGTCAAGCCAAGATTTATAGACACCCATCTGTAGTCCAGGGGCGAGCAATTTCCAGAGGCGTGAAGGTCCACATATACCATCTGAACCTCAGGTCCTTTGTTAGAAAACCCTACATCCCTGTCACTAAATATGGGATTTCATATTTTTCATATTTAAATCTGATATCTGGCATTAGGCATGTTTTAAAAGGTCGTGATATGCTTTGGAACACTCGGAATTTTCATGTGGAAGGACATGTGGAAGGCCTACAATAAACACAGAATTGATTTGCTTCCCAGAATTTCTGCATATCCATTCACAATGAAAACTAACCAAGTCTTGTCGCAAAACAGTTACAAACCATACCTCCATTTCACTCCAGGCTGTGTCCCTATTCATCTTTTCTGTCCAGTTATCTTTCTGTTAGCCTTGTATGGGTCTTAAGATTGCATTGTTTTTGTGTGTTCATGTACATCTTTGCACATTTCTAAATAAAACTCTTTTATGAACTGAAACAGGTGTCACCCTGCACTGAGTACTGGTATACATAGGTGGAAAGATTCCCCAAATTACCCACCTCTCACAGGCCTCCTTTTGAGCTAATAATTCCCCCCAAATACCAGCCATTTGTGGGGACCCTAACCCATCCCCCAACCCACACTTTTGGGTAATATCCTCCCTGACGTAAAAGATCCCATGGCCTCTAGAGGCATAGGGATACTTTCTCCATGTTCAAAAGGTGAAAGTGAGCTATTCTGGGCACAGGATGCATCCTCTTCCACCAAAAAAAGAAAAGGAAAGAAAACAAATGGACATGACACAAAATTTACTTCTGGTTTTGAAAGAGGAAAAGCCCAAGCTAAATCTGCAACAAAAAGCTAAATCAACTTGGATGGGCAAATGGAGGGAAAAGGTGGGCTTGGGAGTGCAGGCCATGAGCCACACTTGTTTCAAACTAGAATTCTTTCATACTACACAATTGTAGCACTATGACTCCACTTTAATTGCCATGGCTGCATTTTATAGAATCCTGGGGACTCAGAAGAGGGGGCAAAGGAGCTCTTTGGCTGAAATATCTAAATGGCCCTCCCAAACTTCAAACCCCAGGATTCCCTAGGATGGAACCATGGCAGTTAAAATGGAATCACAGCACTGTAATTATGTTGTGGTCTTTGATCTATAGCAATAGTATCTCTAGTATCTCTAGACTGCCCAGCTGAATGACTGCTATACTGATGAGAAGTTGATAGTCAGTATACAAGTCACCACAAATTGTCTTAAAATACATGGCCTCTGTATGTGTGTGTGTGGGGGGGAGTGATTATTCTTGGTTATGCTCAACAGCAAGACTTTGAATCCACCACGAAATGTGAAACTGGGATTCCATGGGTATGTATGTGAGTTTGTAATTTATGGATCAGCTGGTGGGTATAACTGTTGAGATCAAGGGAACTGTGTAGCTGCAATCTTTGAAGGGTTATTTATGAGTGACTTCGGGCAGATAGCATCAGCATCAGCAAGTCCCGAGCTGGGGAACCTTCAGTTATCAACCCACTGGGCAACTATCTGGTAGTTCGCATAGCCACCCTACGATAAAATACTCAAATGAATTCAAGATATCTGTATTCTCAAGATAGGGACTGCAGGGCTTTTTGTCTAAAAGAAAATACAGTACTCCATTTCAAGAAAGAAAGGGGGAAAGGAAACAGAGAGAGAGAGAGAGAGAGAGAGAAGACAAAGTATTGCAGCTAAATTCCACAATCCACACTCAGAATCTGAGTCCACTCAAAGTTGGAATCTCAATAGGATTTCAAAAGTGACATGTGGCTAACAATGTTTTGTGGTAGCAAAGTCTTGCCTTTGTATGGGAAGCTAAAATCAGCATTACATTACCTCACATAGCAAGCAATGGTGATAAGTCTGCATTTGGAATTCTGTATTCAGCCCCAGCAGACACATATTGACAAATGGAAGGGGAGATCAGCAAAGAGCAGGCAACATAATTAGTGGGCTAGAAGGATTGATTTAAGAGTTAATAATGTATCACTTGGCAAAGCAACTAAGGGGGAGGGGACCTCGCCTACAAATACTTAAGGAACATAAATGCTGGGGATGAAGGGGAATTATTTAGATGGCTGCCGGTGAGAGCTCTGGAAGGAAATGGAGAAAGAGAAAAATTACACTGAATCTCAAAAAAAATATCCAAAGCCCTAATCCATCTCACTGACAAGGCAGCATTACTTTTTTTTTTAAAGGAGTTGCATCTCTTGTCTCTGTGCCATGAAAGTCTGTCTCGGGATTGAAGAACTTTCACTAGCAGAGGTACAGCACTGTAGCTAATGCCTGCTTATGAGTGCACTTTCACACCCAAGGGTTACACCGGTTAGAGGAATGAGAACAGCATATTGCTTGATGGTAGGGCATATTGGACTAAATAAGTCTTAAAGTCTTAATCTCAACTAGAGTAGACCCACCGAAAACAGCAACACTTAGATAAGTGGTGATTAGCAAGTCCTATCCATTTCAATGGGTCGACACTAATTCACAACAATATTAGATTTATTCTAGGGAGCAGAGGGGGGTAGATTGGTCTTTGGGACTCCCACCAACCTATCAAATTCCCTGGTGACAAAAACATATTTTCAGTGTAAAACAACAACAACAACAAAACTTTTGTGAGCCTATTACAATTTGTTTTAGGGGACTTTCCACTCCAAAACAAATCTACTTGAGAGAGAAAAAAGCACTCTGAGAAAGTGCTTTAAGTGATGTAAATATTTAAATATTTGAAGGGATGTCATCTTGAGGAGGGAGAAAGCTTTTCTCCTGCTTCAGAGACTATGATTTGGAGTAATGGATTCAAACTACAAGAAAAGATATTGAACCTAAACACTGGGAAGAACCAGTGCTGTCACTAGGGGGTGCAGGAGTTGCAGACCACACCAGGTGACACCCTAAAGGGGTTGACACCACTGCTCCTCAAATATTTGCATTTTGGCAGAAACAGCTGTGGCATTCACCTGTTTCCATTCAAAATGCTGTAAGAGGTGATGTGAGTGGGGTGAGACTCAGAGAAGAAAAGAGAGGATCCAGAATTTTTTTTAATTAAAATTAATTTTTTCAAAAAATGTTTCATTTCTAAAAAAAATCTATCTATCTATCTGTCTGTCTATCTATCTATCTATCTATCTATCTATCTATCTATCTATCTATACTTTAATTAAAACATCACTTTTTACCAATGTTTTCCACTTTAACCACATGAAACTATGCATATGTAAATACATTTAGGCTGTACTTATGACATTGTAATTTTAAAGATATAATTTTAATTTTGCTAGTTGTTAATGTCACAGCTATTACAATCAAATTCAGTGATGTATGTGAATGATGATTTATGAGCAACGTTAGTCGAAAAAACATTTTTGAAGATTCAATATGGTAATGGGGGGAGGTCAAGTGGGGTGTGTGTGACACTATGAGTTACCACACAGGGTGACATCAACCCTGCTGATACCACTGCGAAGAACTTACTAACAGAGGGCATTCTCTGTTGTCGCCCCTAAGCTCTGGAACGACCTGCCGGATGAGATCCGTCAGTTGACATCTTTAGACAGCTTTAAAAAAGCTGTCAAGACGGATCTCTTCCGGCAGGCCTTTCCAGATTAAATTTTTTCCCGGCCCAGGCTCCCGGGTTCCCCGATTTCCCTTATTCCTCTCGTGGCCCCATCCCCTGATGGTGAGGATTACTGAGGGTTTTGGTGTTTAGTTTAGGATAGTATAATTATACATTGTTATAGTCCCATTTTAATACATTTAAGTGTTTAATAATTTTTTAAGGGGGGGAAGGGAGTATAAATATTTATGTATATTTTATTCTGTAAATTTTTATGTTGTTCACTGCCCAGATTGACTTTGCCACCGGGCGGTATAGAAATAATAATAATAATAATAATAATAATTATTATTATTATTATTATTATTATTATTATTATTACTACTACTACTAACAGTATGAGCTGCTCAGTAGTGGAATATACTGTCTTGGGAAGTCATGGAGTCTCCTTCTTAGAAGTCTTTTAAATAGAAGATGGATGGCCGTCTGTCAGGAGTGCTTTGATGATATATTCCAGAATGGCAAGTGCTTGGCCTGGATGACTCTTGTGGTCTCTTTCAACTATATAAAGTCATGACTCTTTACAACATTACAACTACATCATAGGATGCCAGTACAAGATGAGGGTGAAGATGAGAATGTTGATGTTTAGCTGTATACAAATTCAGCCACCTTGATATTTTTCCAATGTTTAAATATCAGGATTGCATTTCCAAATTTTTATTATAGGTGGTGGATGTGGTGTGTGCATGTGAGAGTGATTATCCAACAGTTTTACAATGGTGAGATTCACCATTCACCATGGCAGTGGCATAGTTACATTCCCAACTCCTCAGCTGCGAGTGTGTGTGTATTATCATTGTGTTGGCAGCTTGGGATATTATCATATTGTATTTTTTAAGAGGACCTTAATGTCCCACTCCCACCCTGGCCTTTTGACAAACTTATATTAATAATAATAATTATTATTTATTTATTACCCACCCTTCCCCATGGATCAAAGTGAGTAACAACAGACCAAGGTCCTGGGTACCTTATGTAGTTTTAAACTCTGTGCTTTTCATGTTTGGTGTGGGATGGCTTTTAATCTAGTTTTATCTCATATTGCTTTTGCTGTTATGATTTTATGTTCTTTTCTGTATCTTATTTAAATTGATTTTATGTTTATTTGGATGTAAGATGCCCAGAGACCATTGTATGATCAGGTGGTATGCAAAAGTTGAAAACAAAATGGAATAAAATACATGCATCACAAGGTAAACTTTTAAACGTAAGGCAAATACAAGCAATTGAATTTCCAGTTCTGAGCAGATTATAGAGCTAAATGAGAGGTTTTGACCTCTTCAGGAAGCAGTTGCACCTCTTTGAATGTGGCTGCTGAAATGTGAAAGTGCACTTACTGTTCCTGTAACTGCCTGCTGATGCACCTCAGTGAGCCTGGTTAACCCCCAAGCATTACTGATGTGCCAAGTGTTTCAGTGAAAGGGCAGGCTGATAATTTAAAATAAATAAATAAATAAATAAATAAAGAAAGAAAGAAAGAAAGAAAGAAAGAAAACCAGCTTTTTATTTTGGTGGCTCAATCACAGGGGAAAGGAAGAGGCAGTTGGGACTTTCCAATTTAGTTATATAGAGCATGCACCTTCAAGTTCCCTTTCTTGAAGGGGGATTCAAAAGGGTTTTTTTTAGAGAGTGTTTGCCATTACTTTACTTTGAATATAGCCCACAAGGCTTGATATTTCCTGGTGGTCTTCCTTCCAAGGGACAACCAGTCCTGACACTGTTTAACTTCTGAAATCAGATGAGATCTGGTACCTTTGCTATACTGCTAGCATTCCTGGTCTGACACTGACATGGCCAGTTAGAAAATAGTGGATCTGCATTTTGAACCATTACACTTAATTATTTTTACATCCTACAAAAGTTTAAAATGTAATTAAACTAACAATAAAATTAAAAGCAAACAATTAAAAAGAAGAGCAAATATAAATAACAACTATTATTATTATTATTATTATTATTATTATTTTCCTATAGCCCGCCTTTATCCCAATACAGGGATTCAAGACAGCAAACAAGTATAAAACAATACAATTTAAAAACAGTACAACAATATTAAAATATATAAATATAAAAATTTAAATAACAATTAAATAATTTTAAGAATTAAAACAGTTATAAATTAAAATATAACATCTTTAAATACAAACCATTAAAATTTTTATAGTCGAGCATTAAAAACCCAGTCCTTCTCAGCTTAAAAGGCCTGACTGCACAGGAACATCTTTACCTGGTGTCAGAAGTATAGTAAGGATGGCACGATCCTGGCTTCCCTAGGGAGGGAGTTCCAAAGCTTGGTAACAGTCACAAAGAATGCCCTCTCTCTTTCCAATCAAATGCATCTGAGAGGGCGGTGGGACAGAGAGAAAAGCCTCTCCAGATGATCTCTGTACTCTGGGGGGCTCATATAGGGAAATGTGATCCTTCAAATAGCCTCGACCCAAGCCATATAGAGCTTAATAGGTCAAAACAAGCACTTTGAATTGTGCCTGGAAATGTACTGATAGTCAATGAAGCTGTTGCAACAAAGGAGTTGTATGCTCCCTGTATCCAGCAGGGAGCATGCAACTCCCTGCTGACTGAAAGGCCCTTTACATCTTAGTAGTTAGCTCTCAATGACATGTTGAAAGAAAAGAAGGGTGCCAGTCTAATCTTTCTAAGAAAGGAGCTTCAGGCCCGATACAGATGGCCAAAAGTGCTCCAAAGGCCTGGGCATCCATATGCACCCAGCCCTTCTAGCAGAGCCCATGCACCATCTTGCCAGTGCCCCACCCACACGGGGCATGCAATGATGACATGTGGGTATCCGTGCACCTAAACGGCATTTACTGGAAGCGGCAGCATCAACGCACACGAGCGCTATTATGATGCTCCCAAAAAGAAGCCGCTCCTAAAAAGAAGCCACTATAGGCTGCTCCCCAGATGATTCAGGGATGCTGGAGATGAGCGGACGATTCCCTGCTGTTTAGGAGCGGATGATTCCCTGCTCCATCAGGCTTTCACACACATGCACTTCCTAAATGTTTTAGCAGCATTTTACCAGCAGTAAAGCATTGGCATGAAAATCTTCCATTATTCACAGCAGACACTAGTTTAGTAACAAAAAAGCTTCCTTGAAATTAGTCAGTAAGGAGTAATAGAGCTGGTGTCATATGTGTACTGATGATACCAAACCCCAAAACTCCATATAATCTTTCCCAGTGGTTTTATGTAAATGTTAAACAGCATGGAAGAGAAGAGCAAGCCGTAAGGTACCCTACAGACCAACAAATATGGGTCGGAACAGCAGTCCTCCAGCACCCAGTGAAGCAGCCAGAAGGATCCTGTGCTCAATGGAACCAAGAGGGCCAACAGAACCAACTGGGACATGCTCCCCTGTCCAGTTTCCAAACTGAAATAAATCTAGATAACAATACAAACTAGATCAAATATTGAAAGCAGAACATAGAAAAATCAAAGTTGTTTTTTTTTGGGGGGGGGGGTTTTTTTGGGTTTTTTTTGGTTGGTTGGTTGTTTTTTGTTTTTTTTTTTTTATTTATTTTTTATTATTATTTTTTTTTTTTTATTTTTTTTTATTTTGGTAATACAGTATGATCCCGACCCATGGGTAAATATGTAAAGTCGAAGGCTTTCATGGCTGGCATCCATAGTTTTTTGTGGGTTTTTCAGGCTATGTGGCCATGTTCCAGAAAAGTTTCTTCCTGATGTTTTGCCAGCATCTCTGAAGATGCCAGCCACAGATGCTGGCAAAACATCAGGAAGAAACTTTTCTGGGAAATGGCCACATAGCCCGAAAAACCCACAAAAAACCATGGGTAAATATGTTCTTAGACTTACTGCAGATAGCGAAAATTGTGGATAATGGTGAACCCTATATTTATGGCAGAAGTTGACCATAGAGTTGTACTGGAGCACATACGGAATTTGTGTTTGCCTAGAGACACACTTTCCCCATGGTACTGATCCTGCAGATAAAGGGGCCACACTACAAGCTTTTCAGAAGGCATACTGGGTGGGGAATTGGGGTATTATAGTACCCAGATGTAATGTTTCCAAGCACCAATACAAAGGGAAGGTGGCAATCTAGAGCTTTTAAGGCTGGTGCTTTGAATTCAGTTATGAGTATCTGGGCTATATCTTACAAATATGCCCCAGTGAACTCTCAATGACTTTGTCTCTGCCTGGTCATTGTGCCAGAAGCACCCACATTTCTAGCAATATGGAAATGCAATGCTTGGCAGGATTACTCCTTGAAGGTATTCTGGATAATTTAGGCTGGTGTTAATTGTCCTGCTTCTCCATTTGGGACAGATTGCAAAAATGACCTTCAACTTGTTTGCAGGAAGATTGAGAGGTGGAATTTATGTTTAACCAAAGAAAATACCATATGTACAATTTACGCTTGAATAAAATTTTGAGACGAGCAGAAACAGTGTCAATGACCTGCACCCCAAAAGAGAGTAGAAAACAGGCAGCATAGAGAAAGATTCAAGGAATCATGCTGTACAGTGGAATTCCTATCTGAAAGCATGTGTGACATACGGGGTTGGTGTTTGACAGTAAATTGTTTTCATAAAATGGAAAGTAGATAATGGTAAAATGCAGCCATACAAGCGAGGCAGTATTAAATCAAAACAGTATTAAAGTGAAATGGCAGATATTAAATAGAAGGCCATGACTGAAAGATAAAACTTCCGCTGATAAAAGGAAGGCAAAACTGGGATCTTTTAAGGGTCTGTGTGTGGAATAAAGGCAGACAAAACAGCAGCAAAAAGAGATGGTTTGGGGGTTCTCATGGGATTTGGGAAATGTGCAACAAATAACAAAATGACAGAGTGTATGTGCTAGCAGGAGTCGATGGCTGAAATATCCCTTATAACATGTTTCGTCCTTAAGAAATCAAAGAGGGATTTCAGCTGGGGCCACAGTGTAGAGGGAGATGATTCTTTGACTCCATATGCCTTCCTTGACTGTATTGCCAGGGAATTATTGTATTATGCTTACACCAGTGCAAGTATTTTTGTAGGCATTGCGAGGAGGTATCTCTTTGCAGAATGCCTTCACTTGGGTTCACATCAGTAGTTTCTGGCTCCCGTGGGATGTCCAACTGTTCTTCCACACCCAATAAATTCCCTTTATTTCTTCTTTTCTCAATGAACACTGATAGCTAGGGACAGAGATATCTCCCCAAACCTCCTGTTCCCTGTGCACATCCAGAGGGAGCAAAGAACAACTTTCATCCCTCAGACCACTAGCATATCTATCCTAGAGTTTAATCTTCTGCCCAGAGGTCTGTGGTGTAGTGGTTTGAGTATTGGACTATGACTCTGGAGACCAGGGTTCAAATCTTGGCTCAGCCATGTAAACCCACTGGGTGACCTTGGGCAAGTCACACTTCATCAGCCTCAAGGGAAGGAAATGGCAAACTTTCTCTGAACAAATCTTGCCAAGAAAACCCTGTAATAGGTTCACTTAAGGGTCTCCATAAATTGGAAATTACTGAAGGCACATAGCCAGCAAGTCAGAAATCTTAATGGATCTTGGCCCGAATTTGCTGGTAAAGAACTCTTCAAATCCACTGTTAGTAATATTCCAATGCTGGGAGACATTTGGCTTTCCAAATGTTGCTGGACTGCAACTCCCACCCACCCCAGACTAATAACTGTGCTCACTAGAGAAGATGGGAGCTAGAAGGTTGCATGTTCCTTACCCTTGTGCAACAAGGAAAATTTAGGGAAGGAAGCTCTAGTGGCTAATGATGGAGAGATGATATTGGAAGTGCCAACTACAAAACTCAGACAAAATGATAGTTTGGCCTAAAGACATTGCTACCAAGGATTTATCAAGCAGACCTCAATATCTTATGACAGAAGTGGGAAACATGCAGCCCTCCACATATTAGTGAAGTGCAAGTTTCAGCATTGTTTGCCATTGGTTATACTGGCTAGGGCTGCTGTAAGTTACTGTTCAGCAATATAACACCGGTCTGTTGAGGCCCTTAGCTGAGATGAGGTGTCATTTTCTGCTGTGTCTCTAGCAGCAAAATATTTTGAGCTACTGTGTGGTTCTGTGATAAATAGCTTTAATTAAAAAAAATCAGAGAATGAAAAACACCAAACATTGTGCAAAGAATGTGAAACAGCAATGAATTTGCATATGCAAAATTTCACTTTTTCTTTTTTCAGGATGCTGTCCAGAATTCTTAAATGTGTGACTCCATCCTTGCTAGACTCTTTTATTGGACCAACATCTTCTTGATAAGAAAGTGTGAGCAGTAAAGCTCCTTTGGCTCTTCATCCTTTTTTAGCTTGAAGAATTCTATTAACCCTGAAAGCTTACACACTTTGCCAGTAAAGCACTAGCAGGTGCAGTAAGAAGATACCAGCTTAGCTATTTTCAGCATGACAATGACTGGAGTAGCAAATTTCCCCAGGGATGTGAGATACTATAGTAAAGGGAAGCTGCACTTTTGCCCCACTAAGAATGATTCTCTGTAGCGTGCAAACTGGCACAAGAAGATAAAAGCATCAGTCCACTCTGAGTGAACTGTATTTCCATTTAATTCAGCTGAAGTGGAGAGCAAATATATAGCAGAGCTACTTTCTGTACTATTAAAACTACTCTTTTGTATCCGTAGTTACATCTATGAGAATGCAATTGAACCACCACACTGTCCTACGCAGTGTGAGGTTCACAGTAGTACTAAGCAATCCAAGTATTAAAAAAAATGTTTTCAAACAGCGAAAACTAGCAGAAGGGTGAAGGAAAAGTGCCACTAAATCAAAGCAGAGCCCAGTTCCCCTGTTAGTAAATTAACATAAACATAATTAACATATGTTCTTAATTAACGCAAGCAAAACAAGTGTTGCAAACTTATTAGAGTTTGCAAACAGAACATGCCAGAAATAAACAGTTCAGGGTACTTTGAAGTTTTAAATTGTAGCCTATTTAAATGTGCATCTTTTCCTGCTAATTTTAACATACTGGTATATGCTCACTGAAAGCCAGCATGGTGTAGTGGTTTAAGTGTTTCACTATGAGTGAGGACACCATAGTTCAATTTCACACGGCCATGGAAACTAGCTGGGTGACATTTGGCAAGTCACACTTTCTCAGCCTCAGAGGAAAGCAAGGGCAAACCACCTCTGAACAAATCTTGCCAAGAAAACCCTATGATAGGTTTACCTGAGGATTGCCATACATCAGAAACTATTTGAAGGCACTCTGCAACACATATGCTCACCACCTCCTTGTACAGTTGAGCTTCCTCTGGTAGGAAAAAAAAAAAGCATTGCAGCTGCCCCCCCCCCATCACTGGCTGCGGAATCGAATCCACCCCACCTAGTTCCCATTTGGGGCAGGGTGGATTCAAATTTGCCTGTGGTTCCCACTGGAATGAACCAATTTATTTGAGAATAAATTGATTTATCAAATTAGATGGGAACCATGGTGGTTTAAACCAGATCATTTCAAATAACGATGCAGTTTAAACCATAGTGGGAACAACCCCAAAAGTGACCCCTGCACCCCAAGGTGACTCAGACTCACAGCTAACTTGCAGCTGTCTCTACCTCTTAACAGTCATAGAGTTATTTATAGTGCAATGGTGTGATTTCACTGAAGACCTATCACACAATAGCTATAAAAAGATTTTTAAAGGAAAGGTGGCAAAGAGAAGGGGACACAGTGTTCTGCTGTGTCTCTGAAATAAAAAGAAACTCACTCAAACTGGGATTAAAATGTTGCAGCTGGTGCCAGGAAAAGTCCTAGACAGAGAAGATGTCATTAGGATATTTTAAAAATATCTTGCAAATTATAGCAACAAATACTGCAACCTCCTGACACCTTTACCCCATCTGGGAGTACCTTCCCTCTCTGTTCCAGCCTCTTTCTCTCTCAAAATTTTATAGATGAAAACTGGAATACATGTGGCCAAGCAACACCAGAGTGTGGTCAAGAGGGCAAAAGGTGTTAATGAGAAAGAACAGAGAAGTTAGGAGAAGCTGCAGCGGTTTGCTTTTGCCTGAGCCTACTGGGAAATGGAACATTCAGCCCCTTCCACTCCTCTCTCTCCTCTGCTGAGTGAATTGAGTACAAACTATTTTTGCACTTCGAACTCAATTTCCACCAATTAAAGTAAACTGAGGACAAAGAGAGAAACAAGTAGGAAGATGAGAGAGAAACTGGTACATTTTAAAAACAGCTGAAAAAAACGGACAACACGCAACCCATAACCCCATTCCTATCTTCCTTAAGTCAGGAAGACAGAGAAAAAGGCATGTACTGTCAGCCCTCTGTATCCATGGATTTTTTTAATCCAATAGAATCAAGGATCCATGACTTGAAAATATTCAAAAATAATATAAATTCTAAATGCAAACTTTGTTTTTGCCATTTTATATAAGGGGCACCATTTCACTATGACACTGTATTTATTGGGACATGAGCATCCATGGATTTTGGTATCCATGGGGGTGGGTGGGTCCTGGAACCTAAACCCAGTGGATACCAAGGGCCCACTGTATCACTTTCCAGGTTTTGATAGCCTCTCCCATTGAAAACCCTCAAAAGACATCTCTGACTGTTTTTAGTCTCATGGATCCCTACTCCAGCCTTCCCCAATCTGGCACCATCCAGAAGTGTTGGACTACAACTCCCATCAACATCCATGGAGCCAAGATCTCACAGCAGCATTATATGGTTTGAGGTAGTCCTGTTGTGATAGAACATATTCTGGGATGGGCTTGCTTTGAATTTGCAATTAAGAGCAATTAGTATTACAAAATTAGACCAATTTGCTTTAGAACAGGATTATTGATAAGGATCAATAGAGCCACTTGTGTTTTTGGACTCTCCTTCAAGAAATAGCTGTCAGGATGAGCACCCCCCAAATTTACCACTATGACATTGGTGCCATCACTGAGCACAACAATTTATAAAGTAAAAAGGGACAGGTCATGGCCCTGAGAAAATTTATAATCTATACTTTGATATAGGGCAGAGAAGAGCAGGAATATAGAGGAAGCAAAGGTTGTAGAGGTTCACCCCCTCCCTTTGCCAGATAGATCATTAAACCACAAAGCTCTGCTACTGAGACATTTCAGCTTAGAGTTCATTTCGGTACCTCAGCTCTAGCATTCACAGACTGTTAGACAAATAAAACTCCAGGCATGTTTTGTAATCCTAAAACGCTCATCTCATTTGCTTTCCCTTTGTATTCATATAATAGCTTGCATCTGTTACCATCACTGTATGTACCTAGAGAATAAGGAAGTATCAGATGAGAGCGTTCAAATGGGCTGCAGATAATTTGCAGTTCAATATGTCTTTGGCACAGTGTTGTACATCTTCATAGCTCTTGTCTAAGGCTTTGCTTCTGCACGTCCATCATATGCATTCCTGTTCTTTTCTCTTCAACCCTCTCATTTCTATTTCTGTTTGTTCAGCATTTTCCTCCTCCTTCCCTTCCAGTAGTGCTTATCTATCCTTAACAAGGATATGCAAAACATTTCTCAAGTTCTTGTGGCCTTAATCTTTGCAAAAGACACATCACAGAATTACTACTTGGATTTTAGCCAATAGGACCAAACATGGCAGCACGCTCAGATAAATTTATTTTCAGCCTCTCAGGCTTGCTACTATCCCATTTCAGATACAACCTTGGTGTGGACTTGCTAGAAAAGATACTATAAGGGTTGGAGTCCAGACAGATGCTAGGGTTCTCTTTCTAGCTAGAGCAACCAAAAATCTTAGCTGATGTCCCCAAGGTCTCTTCAAAGCACATTTTTACTAGTTTTCTTTCCCACTTCTCTCTACACATGCACCAGGGATGTAACCAAGGGGGGTTCTTGGGGTCCGGACCCCCCCTTCCATTAGAAAAATGAATGGTGCGTGCTGCTGCGCTGCCCTGCCCAAGCCCCATTATAATGGTGGCACTTAGGCTGGACCCCCCCCTTCCTAAAATCCTGGCTACGTCCCTGCATGCACTCATTCAGTACAGCAACCATACTAGTTACAAAGAATTAAAACTACTGTATCTTATTGTAAGTGCCACAACAGTCTTGGGGTGGGGTAGGGAGTCAATGAGTGGGTAGACTAGCAATCTATCTCTTCTCCCTTCTTGGTACCTTTGATTCATGCATCCAAAATTCTAAACATTGATGCATTTTTCTCTCAAGATTAACTATGTGCTGATACACTATCTGTCATAAAATTTTAACTTTATATATCTGCAACTTTCAGTTCATGTAAATCCTCAAGCATTATCTTGAACAAAGTTAATTGCAGGGCTGGATTTAAACTGTCTACCTCAAGTTCTCATCTTCAGGGCAACAGTAATTCTTTTAGATTACTCCCACACATCATTTTATCAATATAACTCAATGGGAGGAGGGGTAATGTGCGAGACATTATGTGAGGATACCAAAGGATATTTGTCCGTTCTTCCGGCAAATACTAAAACAAAGTGACTGGTAGTATAAATAATTTAATGCTCTAATATTTGTTAATTTGTACAACCCAAACATAAATATTTGATTATTCCAGCAAGAGTAGTTTTGGAAATGGCAGTACAGGTACTATAAATGGGGATTAATACCTCCATTGAACAAAATCTAATCTGACAAAAAATTCTCTCTCTCTTTTATATTCTTTAACAGGTTAAAAACTTCATAAATACTCAACATGATATTCTGAATTATTTCCTACAAGTATTAGCTAGTTCATCTTCACAAACTCCTGACCTGATAACTGAAGCAATGGGGATGCAGAAAATATACTTCAAGTCTGGAACACTCAATCTAAGTATTTATGGTTGCTCTAGTCTTCGGGGAGGATATATCTTTGGAGGAGTTTCCACTATTAAAATGCAACAGGGATATCAGTAATGCACAGGAGCACTTTTTACTCTCTTTAACTGAGATGGCAGCTATATCTTTTCCACAGCTTGGAAAAAATTACTTCTTGAACTAGATCTCATAGGATTCCCTAGTAAGCATGACCACCGTATTCCTACAATAGATACTAAGAAATATGGACCGTTAATTGTTAAGATACTCACAGAATTATTACTAATTTACAAAGAATGAATATACACCATTCTGTTATATGAACTTCCCAAATGACTGCTCTATGTTAAAAAGGAAAGAAAAGGGGGAGCTGACAGACTACTGTCACAAACTATGAGGTAAGGGAAGCACATATGTTCGCCTACTCACTAAGAGGCCTCAAGATGATAATTTATTAAATATTAAAATATTATCTAGAGAGTTCCAAAATCATTGTAGTTCTTTTCATTGCTCAGAAAACTGTTTTGACCGCCCACTTTTGTTATAAAATCACGCTCACTCTTCTCTTCCTTCCAGTGTTATCACATGGTGCAGTAACTTATGGTGTCATCCCAACCCATTGCCCTCCTTCTATCGCAAACCATACATAATCTTTAGTCATCTTTTTGGACGAATGTTATTAATTGTAATCCCTGCATATCACTGAATGTCATGATAATAACGGTGACATAAACAACTAGCAAAATTAAAATTACACCTTTAAATTACAATATCTTATGCACAGCCTCAGTACATTTACATATACATAGTTTCATGTGGTTGGAGTGAAAATTTGGTCAAAGGTGATGTTTTTAAAGACAATTTTTAAAGAATATTTTAAAACTTTTTTTAAAAAAAATTAAAATGTATTTTTAGAAGAAGAAAACTATAGGACCTTTCTTTTTTTCTTCCACTGAACATTTTTATCTTTTTAATTGTATTTTATTCTTTTAATATGTAACTTGTTTTAATATTGTAATAATTTAATTCTGTTTTAATGTACTATTTTTGTATGCTTTTAATTGCACTATTTTTAATGTGTTTTGGAGAAAAAGGTAAAATAATAATAATAATAATAATAATAATAATAATAATAATAGTAATAGATAAGAAGGATCTAGCCATGTTCATTCATGCTTTAGTGACACATCTGGATTTCTCTTCTAGTTTGCCAGTGACTATTTCATTACTTTCAACCATCTTACTTCATTTTATTTTTACCATTTTTTTACTCCTCAATTTCTGTTTCAATATTGCATCCATTCTTTAGAGAGCCACAACCCTTAAGAAGTCACTCTAGGCTGCTCCTTCATGGCAAACGTTATAATATAAAGAGCAAAGTGAGGAGTCTCTTTATACTTTCCTAAAGCCCTCAGCAATTACTAGAATATGAAACTGGCCCTTCCAGGAAAGCCTCATAATATCAGAAGGCACCGTTTGCTAGAGGTAAAAATGCAGGGGGGGGGCAAAAGGTAAGTTGTTCCCATTAAAAACAAAAGCTTGGTATAAAACACAACACACACTGTATGTTTCTGAATGCAGTTTTTCTCTCCTGTATGAAGAACAAATGTGTATCCTTCACGTTACTTAACATTCACCTCTCCTTTGCTTCTTCAAGCCATTTCACAGTCTATGAACTTAAACATCTTAAAGCAAAAGGAGAGATTTACTACATCAAACCAATGATTCATTTCATGTAGTATTCTGTCTCTGCCAATGGTCAACAAGATGATTCTGAGGAATTCATAACCAAGACCTTTTATATAATACATGAGCCAGCTTAGTGTAGTGGTTTAAGTGTTGGGTTATGACTCTGGAGACCAGGGTTTGAATCCCAACTTGGCCATGTAAATCCACTGGGTGGCCTTGTCAGCCTCAGAAGGTGGCAATGGCAAACCCCCTCTGAACAAACTTGCCAAGAGAACCTCCTGATAGGGTTGCCATAAGTCAAAAACAACTTGAAGGCACAACAACAACAACAACAACAACAACAACGGAAATGAGAGCAGCTTAGACTTACTCCTGCTTCCTCAGATAAACAAATAAATCCCCAAGAGGTGGATCTAAGGAGAACTGCACTTTATGGGATGAAACAAAAGGTATTAAAATTTCCTACCCACTGAGCTCAGTTGTAAAGCCTGGGCCCACCAGGCACAAAATGGCAGTACAAAGTGGTGGTGGATAGAGATGGAGTTTGCAGTAATCAACTAGTAACTGTTGCACTATTTTCTGAAGATATCTAATCCCTCTTTGAAAAGTGGTAAATAGATTGATACAGGCTAAGTACAGATGCTGCTTTTATAAGTTCCATGTTGGGCACAATTTACTGATCCAGAATCCATAGACAAAAAGTCTTTTTATTCTCCATTCCCCCTCTAATGTCCTCCCATTTTTTATTATTATTATTATTAAGCTTTATTTATACAGTAAAGCGATGTAAATTTACACAGCGCTGTACATACAATCTTTTTAATTGGACGGTTCCCTGCCCTCGGGCTTACAATCTAAAAAGACATGACACAAAAGGAGAAGGGAAAGATGGTGGGGAAGGGGCCTCTCTAGTAGGATAATACATATAAAATACATAGCAATACAGGAAGTGATTCAATAAAACAGACAACAAAAGAACATCAAATTTCCCCCTCCAGTGAGACACAGAGGTGGATCCTTCCTGCCGATCTCTATTCTCATGCATTTAGACAGGTAGGTAATAAATCAATAAATTTAATAAAAGGCATGAAATTTACATACACACACATACACACATATATATATAACAAAAAATATTGTATAGATTTTGCAAGATGTGTATCCATATGCACAAGCACATGCAGGTTCTGTATCGTACCCTGATGGGCCTGTGAATGAAGTCTGTGATACTGAGTATCAGATACCAGAGGAGAACAATTCAGTTCAATGAGTAAAGGGATGAATATTTGAGAACCAGCTCTCTGTCTTTGGTAGCTCTAGTTATAGAAAGCCGTACCCTGGTATCTTATAGCCCAACCTTTTTTTTTTGGTCACCCCAAATGTGACAGAGAACTGATATAAACTGATAAACTCATTTGTTTGAATTACATATATGCACACATTAACACATGTAGTTGCTTTGTGAGCTTGTGATAATGAATGTTCCCACAGTTTCAGACAGAAAGCTATATTAATTCAGACTTCAAACCATGTCTCATTAAATTTCCAGCCCAATCATTATGCTAATAATTTGGCTTTCTGCATAGCTTGATTTAACCCATGGATCTCACAGCACTATGTTTCGTTGTCAGAAAACACAGCTTGGCCTTTTTATCCACAAACAACCTATAATTTCAAGATTGCAAAGAGAATGGCTCAATTTGGGGTCATTAACAGACATGCACATAGATCTTTTGTCACGAGAGTGAATTGATTTTGTGCCATTTTCTGTTATAATTACAATCTGCCAAGGGAGACACAGAAAACTGCAGGAAGCACGACCAACAAATCAGATCTTTCCTTTCTGGTAGCTGTCTGAATGAAAGCAGTCTGAATGTTGACTTAATCTCAGAAGTCAAGAATTGTCGTGAATGATACAAGCTTGTGATAAACATCTTGAATGTGGGAAATGGTGAAAATTACTTTTCCCCCTGCCCGCCCACCTTACAGCTTTCAGACTGCAGTCTCTCTTATTCTCCACTGATCCCCCAGCTTGCTAAATTAGATAGAGGTTGGGAGCGAGAATGTTCTGATTGTTAATCACAAAATGTACTGTAATCCTTGGCAAGGCAGTTCTAACCTTCTCAATCAACATCTTACTTAATTACATGAAACTCAGCACATCAAAAGAGGTGCTGTCAGATTTACATTGGAATTATTTTAAATGTTACCACCGTAGTCATGGAGATGATATATATAAAAGGACAAAATGCCAAAGACCTGAGAAAATGTCAGAGATATGTTACACCCACCGCTTCTTTCTGACTGGGAGTTCATTCGGCACTTCTCTATCTCTTGTGGAAGAGACGATATAACATGGCCCATTAAAATACTCAAAACAAGGCTATCCAGACAAGCTGGCTTATTGATCTTCACTTCAACACCTGCTTTACCAGGCTTGCCCTCTCTTTGAAGAGCTTATAGATATTAGCTAATTAATCTTCATACCTACTTGTTAAGTAAGGAAGCAGCTCCAAATGTAATGCTGGATATAAAGTATTGGTGGGGTTGGTTTGGCATGATAAAAGAATCAAAACAAATCATTGCCTGGGGCGGCAAAGATCAAAGGGAGCTTTGCCATGGCATACACACATGTTACTGCTTTCCTCTTGGTTTTCCTATGCCAGACTGCAAGGGGCCTCTATTTCCTGAAGGTGAGCAGAAGCAAAAGTGTCTTCCTTCAGTGTCTGCCCACATCCATTGTCAAGCTGGACAGGAACTTCCAAAGGGCTGTGTTCAAATTCTGAAAGAAAGACACAAGACTAGGGTCATGTCTCCATGGGTTAAATAAAATGGCCTTCCCCATTCTCTCAGAATCCAGAAAATGCCGGGCCCAATCCTTGAGTCTGGTATGAACAGCTGGGATAATGTTCAGCCTGTTCAGTGCCAAATCCAGGATATATCCCACTTAAAATGGAGTTTAAAAAGTCACTAGTTGCTCTAGATCTTCCTGGAAGATCCAGAGCCCTCTGTTCCAACACTGGGTAGCTGTTCAAACTGTATCCTGCTATGCCACCTGGCATAGTTACTGCTGGCATAAATCACTTGCTCTGACATCAGAATAAGGTGCCAAGCCATGTGATCAATGCTGGGTGCCCCATTCTGACACAAAGTGAAGCATCCTATGGCAGCAGTGGAAAGGGCAGTGGGATGTACGTGGGAACAGCTGCTGAACATCAGAACCAGCTCAAGCTAATGTAGGGATGTCAGGGCAGCTCCAGAGCCAGAATACTCTGTGCTGCTCTCAGAGTATCCTGGCACTTGCAGACACCACCTAGTTGGCTTGGTTTCAGGCCTTGTGTATGTTGAGTGTGAGAGCTTGTAGGCAATGTTTAAACATGGTAGCAACAAAACAAAACACTTGAAAGCATGTATTCACAGTGGAAGAATGAAAGTAGACAAGGTTCCACATGCTGTACGATGCTCAAACACTTATTTTTTTCAAAAAAGCCCAACATGTTTTGGCCTTATCACCAAATGGCCTTCTTCAGGGGCTATCCTAAAACAAACAAAAACACATTTACTATGTATGAAATGTTTGTGAAAAAATCCCTTCTCCTCCCCCCTCTCTCTCTGTCTCTCACACACAGATTTTAGCTATGAGAATTGTACAAGCAAGTTAGCAGGATAGGAAAATTCACCATCCAGGCTATTTCCAGCCTTCATATAATTTTCCAGCCTCAAACTTCCAAGCAAATGCAAATTGTTTCAAACAAAGGCTGGACTTCATGTTTACAGTTACAAATGCATAACCTAGAATTAAGCATTCTCAACTGATTCATATTCACTACCCCTATACACTCATCCCTATGTGGGGAATACAAAGAGATTGTAAAAGTCCCCCCAACCTGATTTACTGGGCAGGAGCCATTGTGAGAAATGGGGGTCTGTCATTCTGTCAATCAGGGTACAGCAGATTGATGTTTCCATCCCTACTTCCACAAGCAATCTCCAGAGCGAGAAACAATTTTAACAGGGACCGTGCTTCTGACTGTCACACTGGAGATCACTGGAGGAAGGATGGAAAAAGACAGGAGAACAGATCCCCATCACTCACAGTGACTCATGCCCTGTAAGTCATGACTGGAGTCAGAAGACACTACTTAAATAAGTATACTTAAATGCATAGCTGGTCTAAAATCTTGGCCAATGTCACTAATATAAATTGAGTCAATTTATATAAGTGACATTGGCTAAGATTTTAGACCAGCTATGTACTTAAATACTGAACAGCTGTTAACACTTGGCCAAGATGCTAACAAGGACTCCAAGGTCCATCTGTCTAACGGGAGAAACCCAAAAATACATCAAAATGACATTTCCTTTGACCCCAGACTAGTTTCTGGAAATTCCTGGCATCAACTACAGCATTTTCTTCCCACCTCCAAGTGGCTTTCTTTTAAACTTTGAAATATATCTGAACAGTATGTTCCCTTTTCTTCTTCTCCATTCTTTTTTATCATTTAATTTAGAATTATAGAGCTATAGTGCTTCAATGAAACTGCTCTAATTGTATAACTCTAATTTTTAAAAAAATAGAAAAAAAATCAGAAATAGAGAATTTGTCCTCCAGGCCATGAGACTGCCTCAGTAATCATTGTCCCAGTTGTTTTTAAAAGTAATACCTTGAAGAAGCCTAATATTGATCCAAGAAATAGCTGCAAACAGCACACAAAAAGGATAGAATGAATGGACACAACTGACAAAAGCCAGCAAAGGCCAAGGAACTATATTGCAAGAACTCATGCTTCTTTAGATGATTCTGGATCACCTCCTTTTCCATTTTTACCTTCTATCCAGTTTTGTCCTAATGTGTTTTTGTTTGATTTGCTACCATGATTAAAAATGACAGGAGACCATGTTCTAATCTGCACTGCACAAATCATGCAGTTTGACACAGCTTTCCCATGGGCTCCATACTATGGGATTCAGGGATTTTTAATTTTGTGAGTTATTTAGCTTTCTCGGTCAGAGCGCTCTAGTGCCACAACAAGCTACAATTCCCAGGATTCCATAGAATGGAACCATGGCAGTTAAAGCAGTGTCAAACTGTGTTCTGCTATAGTGCTATATGATGGTCAAAAACATTTTTAAAAAATTCATTGCTTCTGCACTATATAATCCTTAGGAGTCCATCTGTCACCTGTCTTGATCTGGAGCATGAATACCACAGTCCAGGGGCCCCATATAACCAGTGATGAGGGCTGAATTTGATTGCTGGACAGGGATAGTCTGCGTAGTTGTGCAGTGATGCTGGGCCCCATCAGACAAAAAAGGCTAGAATATTTCTCTGCCATCTATCATCTGCTGCATCATTTTACCACCGCTAGTGTTTATCTTATAGAATTAACATGTATTATAGAAATAATGTGTTTGTCACTGACAGAATTCTTGGAACGTCCTTTGGAATAGAAGAACCCAACAACCATAGCAACAAATACAGCAACCTTTTGGCACATTTGGTGCCTCTGGAGGAGCTCTCCTTTTCTTTATTTAGATGCAAGAGAACAATTCTTATTCTACTCAGGGAGACTGGGTTGATTCCATATCCCCACCCCTTGTTTGCAAATTTCTCATAACATATAGCTGGGAATATTATAGGAGAAATGTTAATTTTTCATAATATTCCTAACCTGAGAGGGCAGTCTGAAAGGAGCACAGCAGGGAAGCAGAGGATAAACCTCTCCTCCCTGTGTACTGTAATCTAAGAACCCTCCTTAGACTTTTAATTTGTTAAATTAAAATTGGAGACTTGACTACAGTTAGCAATTAAACTATTTGGCCACCATCATATCTGAAGTTAACAGAGAAGGTCTGTCAGTGCACTTTTCCTGTAGTCAGGAATGATGAAGCCAGGCAGCCAAGCAATGGTGCAAGGGTGCAATCTGAAGGCATTCCTGTGGCCAGTCTGTGGCTGTCAGTGTTGGGATGATAGCTGGGCTGCCTTAATTTGCACCCCAGCAGTCAAACTGATTGCATGTGGAGATACTGCATACCTTTTTATACAATATTAGCAAAAAAAACAGTTGTGTTAGAACAGTGGTGGGTTACTGCGCTTGGACCGAGGGCCAATTATCCCCACCCTCCTTCAGAGGAAGTGTCACATCACTTCTGGATTCCCTTTTGGAGGGGAAACAGAGGAAATAATAAAGTATTCCTGCACACCTCAGGAAGTGTTTTTGTGCATTTTTAGTTTGGCAGGCATTTTTTGTCCATTTTTGTACATGGTGGATTTTGAGAATACTTTTTAGGTAATTTTCACCCAAAAACCATGCCAACAAATTCTTAAAATGTAGGCAAGGAAATGACAGGATCTTCAGGGCCACATACGTGGGGGGTCTGTGTGCAAAGGGATCTTTGAGACTATCTGAGAGAAAAATGTTGGCAGCTGTTAGTGTTGGTTGTGCAGTGCGTGATGTGTCATGCCAACCTTTCGCACCAGGGTCACCACCTCACAGGCGACAGGCAGCTGTGTGCAAACTGGAAAATGCCTCTCCCCTTCCAGAAGCTGACAAAAGAGATTCTAGCCAAATGTCTTTTCACAGGGCTTTTATTTTTCAGAAGTTCCACTTTGTATAAGGCTATCTTACAACTTACAACTTACAGCACCGTCCACCATCATCCACAACCCACACTGTGACTTGAGACACACCCCTTTTATAACCAGGGCTCCATGTGGCCTTTTTGGCCCTGCCTCTTCCTCCTGGGTCACAATGATTTCTGTCCCCTGTCCAGGGTGACTTTGCACTTTTGCAGCCCTTTACTGCACTTGGTGACCAGCATCTCTGATGTCACTTCCCATGACTCAGCACTGGAGGAAAAATGCCATGTCATCATGGCTGAAAGTGACCCTTTGTTGTTCAGTCACTATTTAATACTACATTGTGCATTTTCTCAGGCCTCTATATCCCAACAGTAGCATCAGCTTTTGCAGACTTCAGTCTGCTTTCTCAGATGTTTTGAGTGAAATGCCTAGGAAGAGATCTTTATAAGCAGGCTGTGTGTAAATAGCAATAGAAATGTTCTGTATATACTCATCTATAAGTGAAAAAATTTATGCCAAAAAATTGACTCAAAAATCTCTGGTCAACATATTTATCAGTCAGTATGGTAATGTGATAGCAGCTCTTTCAGATTTCTACATGCAGTCAAGAGAGCAGTTTCTTTCTCTCTTGAGCCAAGCAGAAAGAGTCCTGTGTGATTGATTGATATTGCTGTGGTTTTTTTAGAGTCCCTCTCCCACCTCACTGTCTGGGGAGTGAAAGTTGAAATGAAGGCTGAAACACTGAAGCAAAAGGCCTCAGTTAGAGTCCCTCTTGCCAAGCACACATACACACACTGAAGGAGACTCCAAGTTTTAACCTCGACTTATCCACAGGTCATAGCAAAATACATAATTTTGCCCCAAAACCTCCCCTCGATTTATACATGAGGTTGACTTATAGTCGAGTATATATGGCAAAACCTTTCACTCTCCAGAGTTATGAGAAATTTGCAAACAAGGGATGAGGGTATGGGATCAATCCAGTCTCCCTGATTAGAATAAGAATTGTTTTCTTGCACCTAAATAAAGAAAGGGAAAGCTCCTCCAGTATGGTTGTTTAGGCCTTGGTATCTGCTGGATTTTGGCTCCAGAACTTCCCATGGAAACTAAAATCCATAATGCTCAGGTCCCATTAAATACAATAGCATAGTAAAATGGTGTCCCTTATATAAAATGGAAAAATCAAGGTTTGCTTTTTGTAATTTATATATTTTAAATATATAAATTATGTGTTGTTTTCAAGCTGTGGGTGCTTTAATCCATGGGTAAAAAATCTCTGGATACAGAGGGCCAAATTCACATGTAGCAATCAGAGGATTTCCCAATATAGTGTGATAGTTACTTGTTTGCTGTGTAGCTATATGATGGTGTCTCGAAAGTGAACTTGTTCTGTTGATAGTTCCAGACTGACATTGATGGTAGGGTGGAAGTTGTTAAAATGTTGGTGAAATGTCTAGAGTGAGTCCTCTTCATGTGTCCAAATTATGAAGACATCACCAGTCATCTACCTCAGGCAGAGGAGGGATTTCTGGGTACATGTTGAGGACATGTTGTTCTATGTCAACCATGAAGATGTTGGCATAATGTGATGCCATGCATGTGCCTATGGCAGGACTGTTATCTTGAAGGTATATGTTGTTAGCAAAAGTGAAGTAGTTGTGTGTGAGAACAAAGTGTCAGACTTTCGTGGCTAAGTCTGCTAACATCCCATCTGGAATGAGGTCCCTGACAGCTTGTTGTCTACCCTTGTGTGGGATATTGATATACAAGGATTCTACACCTATAGTGGCTAAGATGGCATTCCCTAGGAGATTACAGATGGACTGTAATTTCTGCAGAAAATCTGTAGTGTCCTTCACATAGCTGGAAGTGCTGGTGGCATGTGGTGTAAGAATATTGGCCATATATGCCGGGTTCTCGGTGAAGGACCAGCCCAGGTTAGGTGGGCGGGTGGTGTGTGGCCTTGATACATAGGAACACCTTGTCCCTCACCAGGAACCACATCCGACAGACGTCCTATATCGAGTGTATTTACCTGACCCTAAAAGCGAGGGACAGTCTAGGGATTCTGTTGGTGTATCGGCCACCCCGTGCGCTAACGGACTCCCTTAACGAGCTGACACAGCTGGTCGCTGAACTGATGCTGGAGACGCCCAGGCTACTTGTCCTGGGTGACTTCAACATCTCTCTCACGGCCAGCTATGTTCCATCCGGTGCGGCTCGGGAATTCATGGATACCATGGTGGCCATGGGCCTGTCCCAGCTGATTGTGGGTCATACGCATTGTGCGGGTAATACTCTTGATTTGGTCTTCTGTTCGGATGCGGAAAATCCGTGGGCGGAAATAACCAATATTTCCCCCCTGTCATGGACGGATCATTTCCTGGTGGAGGCAAAAATCAAGGTCTCTACCCAGATCCCCCCCGGGGGTGGCGGACCTATTAGGATGGTCCACCCTCGAAGGCTGATGGAACCCAAAAGGTTCCAGGAAGCCTTAGAGGGGTACATGGTTGGAAGTGACGGCGACACTGTTGATGCCCTGACTGGTATTTGGAATACCGGTCTCTCTAGGGCTATACACAGTATCGCTCCTAAGCGCCCTCTCAGGCCCGCTTCCAAGCGTAAGCCCTGGTATACGGAAGATCTCTGGGCAAGGAAGCGGGAACTGCGACGGCTAGAGTGCCGTTGGCGGAAACACCTTCGCTTAGACGACAAGGCTCTCCTAGACCAACTGTTACAGGACTACGGAGAGGCGATGCGAGCAGCTAAGAACTCGTTCTATGCTGCTCGTGTCGCGTCCGCGGAGTCGCGTCCAGCAGAGTTGTTCAGGGTGGTCAGGGAGCTAACTCAGCTCCCTCCTGCCCCGAACCAGATCCTTGAACCTTCTAAGGCCTGCTGCGACCTATTTAATAGTCTTAACGCCGACATTCAAGCAGAACCTAGGGTAGAGGCGTCCAGAGCCTCCGTGGACTCCATTAAACTGGATCAGTTTGAGTTGGTAAGTACCGATGATGTGGACAAGATCCTCGGAAGTGTTCGGAAGACAACTTGCTCTCTCGATCCCTGTCCCTCATGGTTAGCGGCCCAGGGGGGACCGGCGGTAACTATTGTTACGCCGGATTATTAATACATCTTTGAGGGAAGGGCAATTTCCATCCGCATTAAAATTGGCCATTGTAAAACCACTACTAAAAAAGCCCTCCCTCGACCCCCTGGTTCATAATAATTATCGGCCAGTTTCGCTGTTGCCATTTTTGGGGAAGGTGATCGAGAGGGCGGTTGCAATCCAGCTTCAGGCGGTCTTGGATGAAACGGATTATCTGGACCCATTTCAAACTGGCTTCCGGGTGGGTTACGGGGTTGAGACGGCCATGGTCGCCTTGGTCGATGATCTCCGTCTGGGCATCGACAGGGGAAGCGTGTCCCTGTTGGTGCTCTTGGACATCTCAGCGGCTTTCGATACCATAGACCATGGTATCCTTCTGGAGCGCCTGGCAGAGGTGGGAATCGGGGGCACTGCGCTCCGGTCCTACCTCTCTGGGAGTGCCCAGATGGTGCAGCTGGGAGACGTGTGCTCCGATGAGAGGGCCCTTAAAACTGGGGTCCCTCAGGGAGCCATTCTGTCTCCCATGCTATTTAACATTTACATGAAACCGCTGGGAGAGATCATCCGGAGACATGGGGCGTGGGGTTATCAGTACGCTGATGACACCCAAATAGTCTTCTCTATGTCTCCGACTGATGCAGTGACTGAGGATGGCGTCTCTCCTCTCGTGGCGTGCCTGGAGTCAGTAATGGGCTGGATGAGGGAAAACCGACTCAAATTGAATCCAGAGAAAACGGAGGTACTTGTGATAGGTTCCCCTGGTCCAGGAATGGCGGTAGTTCCACCTGTCCTGAACGGGGTCACGCTCCCTGTGAAGGACTCTGTGCGCAGTCTGGGGGTGCTTCTTGACTCGTCGCTTCACCTGACTGCTCAGGTGAATGCGACGGTCAAGAACACCTGTTATCAGCTTCGGCTTATTCGCCAGCTGCGCCCATACCTGGACCAGAGGGACCTTGAAACGGTAGTACACGCTCTGGTAACCTCGAGATTGGATTTCTGCAACGCACTCTACATGGGGCAACCCTTATACCAAACCTAGAAGCTACAATTGGTTCAGAATATGGCAGCCAGGCTGGTCACTGGTACTTCCAGGGCCAGCCATATTACACCGGTGCTCAAAGATCTGCATTGGCTGCCTATTCGCTTCCGGGCACAATATAAGGTGTTGGTAATGACCTATAAAGCCCTAAATGGCTTGGGCCCAGGATACCTGAAGGACCGCCTCTCCCCGTACAATCCGTCCCGCGCCCTCAGAACATCTGGGCAGCAACTACTTAGGGTGCCCGGGGCTAGGTTGACCTCCACTACTAGGAGGTCATTTTCCATCGTCGCCCTGGCCCTTTGGAACACGCTGCCCATTGAGCTCCGCTCGGCCACCTCCCTGGCCCAATTTAGAAAGGATCTTAAAACCTTTCTATTTCAGGATGCATTCCCCGATTAAAGTCCAGTGGGCCTCCCTTCCTCTTCTGTGGCAAAGAGGACAGGCTAACGGGGCTTTATTCTGTTTGTGTATTGTTTTAACCTTGTTGTTTTGATGTATATGATGTGTTTTATTGTTTTAATATGCTGTAAACCACCCTGATCTTCGGAAGGGCGGTATAAAAATAAAGTTTTATTAAAGTTTTATTATTATTTTATTTTTTATATATCCAGAGGCACAAAGCGTGAGTGTTCCACTGTTTAAGACAATGGGCCGTTCAGGGCTACCATGTTTATTTATTTTGGGTAATAGGTAGAAAGTACCTGGTTGAGGCTCCTGGAGTATATCTTTTCGGATTTGGTTCTGCACTTCCATGGGAAATTCCCTAAGTAATCTGTATATAGTAATTCTTTCAAGTATTTATCTGTGGAATCGTTAGACAGGATTCTGTAAAATGTAGCATGGGCAGTTGCCTCTCAGTCTCCTGCATGTAGTCCGTTTTGTCTATGATGACCACAGCTCCTCCTTCACTGGCCCCTTTGATGAAATTATTAGGATTATTCCTGAGACTGCATATAGTGTCTTGTTCCTTGTGGTAAATTACATCTCTTATTGATTATTTCTATCTGGGCACAACAGCGGCAGTATTCTATGTAGAAGTCTAGTTCCATGCACTATCACAATGAGTCCCTATGGAGTTCCCCTTAGCCCAATAAGTGGTGTATGACAACACACACAGCTGTCCCCATTCCTGAACTAGAATAGCCACTGGTTACACTAGCATAATAGCACAATAGCAAAGATTCCAATCCACGTGTAGTTTGTCCCTAACACTGAAACCATCTTAAACTCATTCTCGGAGAGGTAATGCTTAACACAGCTACCTTCTTTAAGCAGCTTTCCCCATTCATTTCTCATGCTCCCACTTTTGCTTTCATGCTGAACTAAAACAGGAAGGACATGCCTATTATCTGAACAGCTTTGCTTACATTTTAGCATTAAACTAAATGTGAGATCCAACATTCCTGGCAGATAGTTTTACACTATCTGAACTACAATCCATGTTAAATACTGTTGCTGAAATTAAAGACCCACTTTGGTAGCTGCTTACTGATGTAAAGTTTAGTCACATTAATAATTAGAATAAATTCCCATATCTGAAGTCTAATCAGCATGTAATAAATCCTCATTATGCAAGTTCCATGGTGTGCTTCCTCCATATGGCTTTCGCTAAACATAGCTTTGTGGGCTGTTTTTTTTAAAATGCCACTGTTTAGCTAAACAGCCTCCATTCCAAACTTTATACATAATCAAGTTCCCCCCAACAAACATTGTGTTGTGTGTGATTTTATGAAGTACAGCCATAATTAATGCTAACATTGCCGTATATGGTACACCATCACCCCAGGACATCTAAGGGAAATTGCAGTTGTGAAGTTTGTATGGACTAATCAGGTAGCGCATAAGAACTGGAAAAGGCTGTGACGCTGTTAATAAAGACTCTTTCTAATATTCAGTCACATCAGGAATACCCCAACTTTCCTCTGTCTTCCTTTCTGGCTACATTTTCCATTGTATTGCTGGGGTTGCAGAGGTCCCTATGCTATGATCTCATTAGTCAAAAAACTCCACCAAAAATAATCTGGTCTGCTTATTTGTTTATTTATTGATTCTGTTTTACCTCATCATTACAGAAAAAGAAAGAGAAATTTGCAAGCATATTCATGACAATTTTCATACACTGTCCTAATTGGAAACAGAGTGATAATAGATATGCCAAAAAGGTAAATGAACTCTAGGGTTTTTATGCAATGCTGAAAGTATGCTGTAATCTTGTGTTTTTAGTACAATTAATTGTTAAGGATTTCATATTGTATTGGTTTTTAACATTGTTTTGGTAACAATAACAATTTAATTTTTACCTTGCATCTGTCGTGAACTTACTTTGACTCTGCAGTAATTGCAGGAAAGGATGCATAAATAAATTTGACTTGACTTTTCCTTTCTTTATCTAAACCACCTGGGAATATTTAGTAAAACAAAATATGGTATCCAAGTATTCACTTTGATTGCTGGTGAGGGTTATGCCCAGATCTCTGAAAAAAGAAGCACCATAATATATCCCTCTAGAATCCATGTCTTGCATCCACACATGTGGTAACTGGGAGGGGAGGGGGCAATTTAAAAAAAATCTGTGCCAGATGTAGTTATGAGGTCTGTATTTTAGAATCAGTCTCAAGTGGAGAGCACATCCTGAATGAATAACTGCTATGAGTATCTGCTGGATACTGCACATATGAAGTTATATTTAGAATTCTGGGACAAAGAAGCAATGACTATTCTAGATTTCTCACAATATAAACCTTTGCTGTTAGAACTATCTCTTGCTTTAAGACTCACAAATTTCTGGGCAGGAAGAGAGCTGACGTAAAGAAAAACACGATATCCTAGTATTAACAATGCCAGAGACTGAAAAAGAATGTCTGTTAAAGCTAAATGATGAGAAAGTTTTGGCACCGTGCTCAGAAATACAATTATTTCCTTTCATTATTAATTTCATTGTTGATTTTGTGGGGTATGGTATTTTTATAACTTCTGTGAGATCCATATTGGGCAATATTTTACCATTTTAAAATCACTGTCGGTCATCAAAAACAACAACAACCAGGAGCAAGAAAGTAACATTTTCGAATTTAAGGTGGATTTGTTAACAAAAGAATAAAACATATGGATGCAAGCAGGTTCTGAAATTAGAAAAAGTCCGGAAGTCCGGGTTGCTTTAAGCAGAATAATAATAATAATTATAATTATAATAATAATAAAGATCCGGTAAGCTAAGTTGCTATGATAAGAATGTAGAATTAGAAGATAATGCATTATCCATTTAGCAGCTTTATCACAATACAGCAAAACGCCAGAATAGAAAGTGGCTATATGAGCCCCAGCTAGGGAATATATTACAGAAAATGATGAGCAGACTATGTGATTTATCTGCATAATGGGCCCAGTGGGAGAAAGGACTGATTTTTTTTCCTGCTGAGGAAGAGTGCCCTTCATTCATTGGTATCATCACCATTTCCCTTCATCCTGTTGATCATTGATAAGCATTCACTTATTACAAGCATCTTGCCAGTCACAAAGGCCATTGCAGCAAGCTAATAATGTACTGTTCTGCAGGGCTGGTTTCCTCAGTGATCCTTCCTGTCTAAGATAGGGAAGAGTTATTAGAAAGATTAGATGGCAAGGAATAAAATATATCCACTGCCTAAGCCCAGCTGGTTTACTCTAGGGACAGACTAGGCTCTATGTCTATAGCAGCGAGAGAACAAGGAGAAAATAGGCAGAGAATTAAAAAAATATGGCAAGCACAAGGAAGGGACCTGATTTTCTTGCCTGAATAGGATTAGCATTGGAATAAAACAACAACTCAGCAGCAATTTATAAAAGGGCAATATTACCTGTAGCCAGAAGCAAAGGGAAGACCTAAGATATCTCCAAGGCAATGCGATTGATGCATATGGTATTAAGCAGTCTTGTATGTTGTGCTTGGACACATTTATCTTTCAGCCAAGGGATGGAAACAAGAATGAGAAACAATTTATTCATAGGGAGTAGCCAGAGAATAGTGAAGGGTGAGTAGTGCTGTGTCCAATGCTCTTCCTGTAGCTAGGCATGGGCAATGACCATGAAAAGAGCTTGTGATGTCCTAAATCAGACTTTTGACATCATAACTGCTGAGCAGGAAGCCAGCCTGTTTGCCCCCCAGAAAGAATGCATGACCATTTTATTAGAATTGAGCATTGATAGTACGATTTAATGACATTTATTTACTATAGCTAATGAATGATCAATAAATCACTAATCACTAAGATCAGTTGTTAGATACTATGCACAGTTCTAATCACCATACCTGGAACTCATAATTTTTTTAACAGCCATGGTATATAAAGCTACTTAATGGGTTACATGAGGCTTCAGAGCAGTAATTAATTTGTGCATTTAATTAACCAATGCTCTTTCAGATATTTCTTCCTACAAAGATGTATTTTAATAGTCCTGCTAACCACAGAGGAATATATAATGAAGAATGCTCTCTATTTTTGGCACCCCACAACCAAAAAGACACAGCAATATGGGGATGTTTTCATACCTCCTGTATAAATATGAAGAAGGCAATATCTGGAAGTGTATTACTGTAAATGTTTTCTTGAACTCAAAATGAATCAAGGAATTGAAACAATGAGAGAAAAGGCACTCATATGTGTAAAGATGGAACTACTTACTGAATACTCTTTGTGAACTAATTTCCTCATCTTCACTAGCACCCTGTATGCATTGCTGCTGCTGTTGTTCTTCAAATCATTTTCAATTTATGGCAAACTTAAGGCAAACCCATCAGGGCTTTTCTGGGGCTGAGAATGTGTGACTCATGCAAAGTCGTTGAGTGTATTTCCATGCCCAAGTGGGAATTGAACCCTGGTCTCCAGAGAGGTTGCCCAATACTCAAACCATCTGTACATATAACCAGCCTCTAATTTTAGGGTTTGAGTCAGGTAAATAAAAGCAAGCCAATGACAGACAAGAGGAACCAGTCTTACAAAACAAGTGAGCCAGTCTTATATTTATTTCTAGATAGCAAAGTTTAGCTAAATGGTGTTCAGGTACATCAATCTATCTTTTCAAATAAAAGAAAATTGCATTGTTTACTCTTATAGAGATTGATAGCAGCACCACTTCAGCACAAAGAAGAGCATCCAGTTTACTGGGAGAAAGAACTCAAATAATCTTAAAACTTCATTTTGTATAACCTCCGGGCCTTCTTGTTTTACTCACTCTCCAAATCTCTATAGTATAGAGATTTGGGGATTCATAATATCTTCCTTCAAATAATTTCAGTGTTGGTGGCTGGCTGCTGTTAGATTTTAAAAAGTTATAAGAAGGTTTTACAAATCTAGAGGTAGCCAAACTAATAGCCTGTTGATAGGATAGATCTGGGATAGATGTTCTGAGAAAGATACTCCCTAATAATTCTAAATTCCATATATTATGATGATTATCCAGGATCCATTTGTATCTTTAGAAAATAGCATAATTTGGGTTTAATAATTAATTTAATTAAAATTTATGAAATTTTGATGTACAAAAAAAATCCCACCCTTTTTAAAAATTCTACACTTTCCTATCTGTTATTAGATACTGCAGAATGAAGCACTGATTTAGTACACTGAATCCCTTCCTAAAATTAATTTGTTTAAAAGTAATTATTTTATTGGTCTCAACCCCAACTAATAATCTGTTCAGTGGGAAACAGGAAAAGAATTTAGAATGAATTCCTAATATGGAAATGGTTCTGTCATTGCTGCAGGTTGTTTTATTATCTTTTTAAAACTGGAAAGCATAATTTTATTTTTCCCCCATTCTAGGATATCCAAATTGAGTGACAGATACAAGAAAACAACCTTCTCATAGAAGCAGCTTCCTCCAATTTGAATTGAATTTGAATAGTTCTGGAGGCAATATGTCCTCACTGGCAGTTTTGCCACTAATCAGCTGAGAAATGAACTCTTGAATTCTTTACCTATCACAGGTGACCATTTTGCGATATCCTTCAAAGGCTCGATTTGCAATGCAGAAATGATCCCCACTTTAACTCCCATGGCTCAATGCTGTGGAATTCTGAGAATTGTAGTTTGTTGAAGCACCAGAGCACACAACAATAGCAATAACAACAAGGGTAGTGTACCATGGGTTTGGTGCTGAACAGACTGTTTATCATCCAGGCATTTCAAGCCAGGTTCAGAGACTGGGCCCTGCATTGTCCAGACTGAAAGCCATGAGGATCATGAGGAGGACATGGTATTTGGCCTGGGCAGACATGGCCAAGATCAAGATCTGACTGAGTTGTAGAAGCAGTAAATATAAACCATTCATTCTTTTTCCCTTTGCAACTCTTCTTATAAAAACATGTATTCCCTCTCTTTCCTAGCTTAAACATTATTTGGCCATAAAATTTTCTCATTTATCTGTCTATCAAATAGAGAAAATTGATATTAAAGAGTAGCCTGTTAAGCTAGACACCATTTGATACCTCCTTATCATTAAGGCAAGTAACTACATCTCCTTCACTCAAAGCCCTTCTGCTGTTATCATAAACATAGATTTCCCTACAAATGTCCCTGTCCATTTATTTAACAAAACTACATTTACATGTGGAACAGTTAAATTATGAATTCAAAAATAGTTTACTTGGCTATTTTGTGGATTCTGAGGTTTCTTGGCACGTTCCTCCCAGTTCTGAAAAGAAATCCCATAACTGTACCCCAATAACTTGGGATTTGTTAAGAAAACAAAGGCCAATACATCTCCTTAATACAAGAACTAATTTTAACCACTTGTTAAACTAACCCCAGGTTGAAAGAACTGTTGGCTTGAGCAACAACCAATATCTCCATTTCAATAAAGGGTGCTATTGCCTGCATGTTAGGCTGTGGCCCTGAAAGCTTCTGCCTTAAACAAATCAACTTATTAAAAATACTTTCATATGCTTGTGCTGTAAGAAAACATTGGCCTCTAAGACATTCATATATAGGAGTGACAGATACCTGCCTGTTGACTGGAGAGCCATTTTCACTCATATTGTCCAACAATTCATTATTAAGATTAGTCTTCACTACCTCATCTCCTCTGGGACATAAGCCTCTACCTCAGGATTGCTTAGAACAATTGCCAATTCTCCATCACCACATTATCCTTTAGAACTGCTCCACTTTCATTTCCTTCCCAAGTTATGATTAAGGTGTGAAAAAAAAGCATTGTAATATACATATAAATCTATAGCATCTGACTTAAACGAGGCTGAATATCAGAAAAATTTCTGTCTGGTTCTGTGGGGAAGCAATATTCCAGCATAGATTTCTGGACCAAATGGATGATTCTTTCTTTATTTTATGACCTTTCCTTGCCCTTGTTAACAACGTAATCGTAACAAAACAAAACAAAAGATGCCTTCCAATGAATAAAGCCAGCTATACATAGGCTCTGGTCCCATCTCCTGCCCCTGAATAGTAGAGGGGATCCACAAATTCTATCCAGCCATGACCACCCACTCATTCATCCTGTGTGACTCAGTAACTTAGCAGGAGGTTACTGTGGGGTTTAACCTGTACTTTTCCTCACCTCTGACTCTGCAGATACTTTGCCTCCCTTCCCATGGACGATGAAAATCCTATATACATATGCAAGTGCACACCGAGCAAAGACACATGAAGAGAGCATGGAAAAGAGGTGATATTTAAACAAAAGCTTTTATTCTACAGTAAGCAAGCAATCTGACATTAGTGAAAGGGTATCTTGTACATGAAGGTCCCTTCCTTCAGGCATTACTCAGGAATGGTTACTAAGGCGCGTTACAGACCGCCCTAAAGCGGGTGGTCTGCCGCCGCCGCCATTAGCTAAGTCAAGAAGCCCCGGTGGCCAGACTGCGAGGCTTCCCGGCGCAGCTAAAAAGGAGTGCCTAAATGGCGCTCCTTTTTGAGCCCTGGAAGTGGCGCCGCGAGGCGCGAGGCATGCACTAGCAGCATCACTTCCGCCGCGCCACGTCTGGACGCTGTGCATCTGAGACGTAAATATGGCGGCACCCATGTGGATGGGTGCCGCCATTTACTACGCACTCCGCACGTCCTAGGAACAAGGCTGGTTAGGAAGGAGACCCTTCCTAACCCTAGCATGCCCCTTCCTAACCCTTGGACTCGTGGAGCGCGTAGTAAATGGCGGTGTGTAATGCGCCTAAGTTAAAAGAAAACAGTTTAAGTACACATAGAGCCTTATTGCATTTAAAAACAAACCTGGCAGGCAAATGGAGAGAAGAGCATTTCTGTCTCAGCATGATGTCAAAGCCCTTTCTTTCTCTTCCAGTTGTAAAAGCATGAGAGAGGGTGATAAAAACATCCCTTTTGCTTATCAGATTTTTCCAGTTTGGCAAAAGGAAAACTTTTACAACATTTCTATGACCCTCTCCCATGCTTTTATGACTGGAAGAGAATGAGAGTGCCTCAATGCCATGCGGAGACAGAAAGATAATGCACTTCTCCTTATTTGCCTGCTGGGTTTGTTTCTAATGTGATAAGGCTTGTAGACTCACATACTTGTAAGTTACAGGTACTTCATGCACCTGATGGCATTTGCTGTAGTTCACAAATGTAATAAACATCAGTCTTTAACCCTCATGAACCAGCACAGGACCTTTTCATTCATGAAAGACACCCAAAAGTTGTCCTTTAGTATAGGCATCCTGAGGCATTGTCAGCTGTACAGTTCTCAAGAAATAAACTACATTTTAATCACTTGCCATGAACAGATTTTTTTAAAAAAAAATAATCAAAATTCCTGGGGGGGGGGGGGGGAATTAGGGATAGAATTGGGGGGGGGGAACCACAGAAAATTCAGGAAAAACAAAAGACGGGTCCCCCCCTGTGTTTTTCCAGGAGCTTTTTTTTTTCTTGAAAATTTAAACTGGAAAAATTGATAATAGTGGTTTTTAAAAAAAACAAAACAAAACAAAACAACAAAACAAGAATGATGAATAAAATGTTTAAAGGAAGGCAGTCATGTATCTACACCCCCAGATTTATTTCTAAAATCTATGTAACAGGAATAGCTTTATATAGGTCTTTACAGTTCCTAGTCTTGATTTCATTTTTCCATTTTAAGGGAATGAATGTTTTATGTACACTTATACTATGGATAGCTACACTAATGTTAATGCTTTTTTAAAATAGTCTTTTCCCTGCTTTTTAAAAACTGGCAAAACCAAAGAGGTTCCCTATATTGCAGGAATTTATTACAATCCAGGATCTTCCACTTACATTAATTAATTAATTAATTTAGAATGGGAAATTCAATTTGTAATTATTGTATGAATAAGCTCTATATTAAATATACCAAAGATGGTGATTTTATGCCAAAAATACATAATGCATTTTATTTCTCTAAGTTAACTACACTTGATCTTAGCCAAAAGGCCAAGAAGCGACTTTATTTCTCTAAGTTAACAAGCTCACTTTAAATCCTTTTCTTTTACCCCCCAAAAAACTTCATTTCCCCCCAATAAACAAAAAAAGTTTTAAAAAGTAATTTTCCAGGGCTTCAACATTTCTGGAAAAATGACACCTCTAGAAATGTCCCAATGAATCTACTGCTTTTATGTTGGACACATTAACAGAAAATCAAAATTTCTTCCAGTGAGGGAATGGATAATGGAATTCTCATTTGTAATATTTAATCCTATCACCAAATTTAATCTGAATCATAACTCTAATCCCTGATGCACTGAAAATCTCATGCAGATAAGAAAATATTCCACACTTCATCAAATGCATGTTGTTGTTTTTTAAAAAAGAAAAATCTGGTGCATGCAAATTAGGGTTGCATGAATCTTTATATTACTTTTGCAGGAACAGAATAAAACAGCTACTCCTTTGGAAATAAAAGGAATTACTTCTTCACACAAAGCACATAATTGACAAGAAGCAATCTTGACAATCAGTTTGGCAATCAGTTTGAATGACATTAAAGGGAGATTGAGTCTACTATCAAGGTCTACCAGTCGTGATGATACCAATATCAAAAGTGGTATGCAGTTCTCTGAAGATGACAGCCACAGATACTGGTGAAATGTCAGGAAGAAACTCATCTAAAACATGGCCACATAGCCCGAAAAGCCCACAAAAAACTATGGATGCCGGTCATGAAAGCCTTCGACTTCACATTGAATACCAGTTGTTTACTACTAATGTACATGAGCAAATGTTACTGTGCTTACTGCTTACCTGTAGACTTCCCATCACTCTGCCATGACCACTGTGGAATATATTGCTAGACTAGAAAAGCATTTGCTATGATCCAACACAGCCTTTCTCACTGATAAACTTAACTGACAGAGTAATGATGAAAAGCTTAAGTTGATTAAATAATGAAGAAAAATTTAAATCGGTGATGACAAATTTCAATAAGAAGTATGATAGATAAATGCAGCATTGCTGAAGAAACTTATATTGGTCTTTTATTGTAGCAGGAAATGAGCAGATTAATAGTTGACTTTACTTCTAACTTCTAATTGCTTTTTAAATTCAAAGTGCATGTTATTTTGTATTAACTTCAATATTCTAAATAATAAAAATTTACTTACATTCAAACAATGGACCAAATTATTAAATTGCAATGCTGAACATTATTCAAAACTCATGTCTTGTTTTGTTTGTTTGTTTGTTTTAAAAAAGCTTATGACCAGTCTAAGTTCTAAGCTAATTTTGCAGGACTCACTCTCCCATATATTAACATGATGCACTTTCTGCAAAATGGAAAAAAATATATAGTCAGGAAATCGGAAGAAGATATGACTTGGAAGGGCATCTATAATGGAACTAGATAAGATCCTCAAATATAAAGACATATTATTGAAAGCCAAGGTTGGGACCATCATTGCCATAGTATTTTTGATTTCTATCTATGATTGTGAAAGCTGACAGGAAGAAAATCAATTCATTCGAAAATGTGATGATACAAGAAAGTTCTACAGATCCTGTGGACAACAAAAAGACAAATAAATGGGCCAAAGAGCAAGCCAAGCCTGAACTGACTCTAGAAGCCAAAGTAACTAAATTGAGGCTATTACACTTCATCCATATCATAAGATAACATGATACATTAGAAAAGATGAAACACTCAACAAATAAGGGGGCAGTAACAAAAATAGAAGACTAGGGCCCGGTACAGACTGCTGCTTTGCGTTGGCCTGGGGCCAAAATTAGGGCTTTGGGGGGCTGGGTGTCCATATGCTCCCAGCCCTAGTAGCAGTGTCATGGCTCTGCCCACACGGGGCACACGGGGATGATGTGCGGGCATTCGCACACCCAAACGATACTTGCTGGAAGTGGTGGTGTCATGGCACAAGAGCACCATTATGGTGCTCCTAAAAAGAAGCTGCTCTAGGTGGCTTCTTTTTAGGGAGTGTGTCGGTGCTGCATGGTGCAGCTGGCATGGCACCGAGGAGTGGTAAAGATGGGAGGCATGGAGCCACCCATCTGTATCCCCCCCTATGCTACAGTTGGATGGAATCAACCAAGGAAGCCATGGCCCTGTGTTTGACAGGTTGTCTCATTCATAGGGTCGCTATAGTTCAAAGCCAACTTAATGACAATTAGAACAACAACAAACCTGCCTCAAACAGTGGAGCATGAGAGGTGGCAATATATACAAGAAGTGTCCAGGCTGGATCTCTAGTGTGGGAGATTGGTAAGATTTGGAGAGCCACACTAGCTACTTTTCTGTAATAAAATAGGTGCCATATGGATTCCCAGAGTCCTCCAAGTCCCACACAGTTTCTTCTTCTATATCCTCTTTTAGAGTGGGGAACTGTGATCAGGATAGCTGTGATTACTGTGACTCTCCACTAGAGCATTGCAGCACAGGCAAGGTCTGTAGCTACACTCCTTCATTTCAAAAAGGTCCCTTCAGAGCAAAATTTGTTGAAAGTGATGGAGAAGAGAGCTGAAGAGAAGCACTGGGGAAGGCAAGATGCAGTGTGTGTTGGGAAGTGGTAATGGTGGCATTGTGTGTTCCCCCATCAGAGGTAGCAGAACAACTTGTGCCACTCTTGCCCTTTTAATAAAATGTATTCTTTATCATTCCTTGAGATAGGCTGTGGTCAAAGGAAAATGTACTGTAATATGAAAATGTACACTTTTATTACAGGCATAACAAAGAGACTATATAAGGCATTAATTATTACCTAAATAGTTTCACACACTATAAAGGAGCAATATACTAGTTTATATACAATTATATTTCAGGACATATATCCAGCACTGCCACCTGGTGTCCTCCAGCCTGTAGTCATAGATATCTACATATCTACTATTTATCTTCCACTGATATGATGTGGAAAATGGAAGAAATGTGAAAGACAGCAAGCTCCTGTGGAACCCAGTACAAGTACATCAAGGAAAAGTCAAAAGCTGGCCATTTTAAGGGGTTGTGCAATGGTATAATAAGAAATAAAAAAAGTAATTTAAAAAAACCCATAGGAAATTATCCTGCATTATGAAATGAATGGAATTAGCACAAAAGCGCCATAATCATCAGCTTTTCCTCTCCTTTCTTTTCTTTTCTTTAGTATTGTTCTCCCTGCTCTGAAAGTTTACACAAGAGCAAGTAATGATCATTGGAATTACCAATGCCTGTGTGACTTCCTGTGCCTTAATTCATAAAATTAAAAAAGTCACTCTCCTGCTTAATTGTTTTATCCTAAATCAAATTTTCCAAAAATGTTTGATTCTGTTCTGTTTCCTATTCTCACATTCCAATCACCCATGATAACAAACGTGTCCTGTTTTAATGTGTGATAAATTTCCTCCTGGATGTTCACACAGCATCTTGCAGTTTCTTCCTCTCTAGCCTCTCTAATTGGAACATCAACTGGGATAATGGTTATATTGATATGCTTTGCATTATGTCATATTAATATTATTCCATCTGACTTTGTATTATCCCATGACTGCTTTTCCTACATCTTGCCTTACCATTAACACCATCTCTTTTCATCTTAGGGCTGAAAAAGACAACCAAAAGGGGGAGTCATCACTGTCCCTTTTAGGCTGGATAGGGGCCATGGCAAACAGACACAGAGCCCCAATCCAGCCAGCTTTCACCCCAAATTGGAGCGGGGAAAAAATCAGCTCCTATTTGGGGCAGAAAAAAGCCACCCCTTTGCCTCTAGAGCCGGCTTTTCACCGGCTCCAGGATGAGTGGCATCGAAACACCATGCCCCCAAGCTAGATAGAAGCCTATTGGCCACCTTAACTGGGCTGTCTGTTTTGGCTCATGGGTTGTTACTGTATTTCCAGAGCTAAACATTATTCTTATTCTTATTCCAATATTTTCATCTATATCCCACTTTCCCCCCAGCAATGGGACTCAAGGTAGCTAACAATATATTTAAAAACAATATAGATTTAAATTATACGAAGTAATTAATAAAAATATAAATATAAGAAAATGTTCCTCTCCTATACACTTGAGCTCCTTCAGCCCAAGTATTACCGTATATACTCGACTATAAGTCCACCTCATGGATAAGTCAAGTGCAAGCTTTGGGGACAGAATTGTGCATTTTGATATGACCCATGGATAAGTCGAGGGCACTCTTTGTGCCTGCATCAGTAGCTGTTTTGAAGATTGTTGGCTATGAAGGAAGGGTGAGGTGTCCGCTACCCCCATCAGCACAGAGAGAGAGAGAGAGAGAGAGAGAGATGCATGCACAAAGAGAGGGAGACAAAGAGTCAGGCACTCAATCTCTCTATCTCAGCAGCTGTTTTACTGGCTATGAAGGAAGAGTGGGCCATCTTTTGGGAGCTTTCTAAGCAGTACTACCATATTGCCCTGTGTATAAGTCGATCCAGGATTTTGGAAACAATTTTGGGGCACAAATTTCTTGACTTATAGTCAAGTATATACAATACAATGTTTATCCATTTCTTTTCTTCTTTAACTATTATTAGCTTCTCTTGACTCAGGTTTCTCACATTCCATGTTCCTTTTGGAACTTTATGCCACTCTAGACTTTCCTTTCACATATGAACAAGTCAGCAGTTGAATGTCCTTTTGGGCTGATTCCTGTTTCATCATTTGGCTTTTTGTACATGTCTTTTGCTCTACCTCAGTATCTCACTGACTGCCTTCTGACTCATGGGTCTCATTTTCCCTCTCTGTCTCTAGCTTCAGAGTTTTCATAGTAAAAGACATTTCAAAAATGGCTTACCAGTGGTTCCTTCTGTGCAGTGCTAACAAGAGTTAACTAAAGTGCCCCTGCTACTGTGTCTGAGAGATCCTCTGCCAAAGTCACCCTGATCCACATTACTGTTTCTGCCCTGTAACTTACCCTTGCTATAGTGAAATGTTTGGCACACTCAGCCAGAATTCACTTAGGGATATACACATGTGGAAGTCACACTATGCCTATGGGGCAATAATGTCACCATTGCACAATGGACAGTTTCTGCTGATAGCAGTGGAACTGTAATTGCTCAGACAGCATATTAATCTGTGCCTTATTGTTGCAAGTTATGTATTGTGCATCCTATTCTTTTCATTTTTGTTGTGCATTTGCTAAGGGGATGTTGGACTGAAACCTCAGTCTGGCATCTCAGCAAAAGCCTGTCCAACTTGGAAGACCCTATCAGTGGCACACATACATTTAACATGGCCTCTTGCCTTCAAGACGTACACAGTCCCACCACCATGGAAAGTTAGTACTGTGGTGGAACAATATCTAAACAAATACAGTTATGTGGCACTGGGGGTTTCCAGGGAGGAAGAATTTTTGGTTGACTCAAGATAACCAATATACAATGTGAGTAAGATGAAATAGTAAGATGAAATAGCTATCTCCCCTAGTAGAGCTTGGGTCCAGTAAACTGGTAAAAGTTACTGTATGCTAAGCTTACTCCAAAACTTGGTGCTGATAACTTTCCTAAAGAATATTTGTTAAGTTTTTACCCCTTTGGGATACTTGGACTTTTCCTTGTTTTATTAATATTCAAGTATCTTTCACCAGTCATTTGTTATTAGGATCAAACCTCTTATGTTAGAGAACCATACAGATTTACCAAATGCACTTTCTTTACTCTTGCAGGAATATTTCTATAGGGAAAAGATATTTGAACTAGTGGCCTTTTCAGATGAATGAAAACAGTCGTCAAATCTGAAACAACCACTACTGTTTAATGGAACTGTAGATGATAGGATTTTATTTTAAGTGCCTGATTAAAAAACCTTCCTCTTTCAATGGTTTCATATTCTCTTATCTCTCTACTCCTGTAATTTTCCTGTCTCTGAGAAAAAAAGGAGGGAGAAATCATGACCCGATATTTATAAAAGCATTTAAAAATGACAAAATGGTCCTTTTGTGCCTGCTTCATCATGAAGCTGAAAGAAAACCAACAAAAGCGTTCTTTTTTTATCATTGTGCATCACCTCTAATATGATGATCGGTTTCCCCTGAAGATCAATGCTGCTATTTAAATTGCTGTTTGTTTTCTTGATAATTGCACCAACTGCAGATCAAATTATCTCTATGGCTGTTCTGAAAACACAAAGACAGGAAACAAATTTCAGTCCTCAAGAACATGGATTAGAGAGACTTTTGTGGGGAGAAAAAATCCAGTGTTATACAGCTCTAATATTTGATTATGCATCTTTACACAAATAAATGCACATTCACTCACAAATTTAAGCTCCATTGAAGAAATTCATAAAGAAGATTCAGAATATCACCTGTTTCCTAAAAATCTAAAATGATTTACAATCTCATCCTAAGCATGCTTCCCTAGGCGGAACTATAGCTCACAGACAATGCACATATTTTGAATGCATAGGATCTCTAGTTCAGTCTCCAGGCATCTCTGGCAGTTATCTGGTATTTTTGGTAAAAGACTTGGCAAAGGCTGTCATGGAAAACTTCTGTAGTCACAGCGCTGGACTGTGTGGACCAACCAGTCTGGTCAGTTAAGCTTTTTCCCAGAAGGAACTTCCATTTACAGTAAACTGTTTTTGTTATTTTTGTATAACTTCAATTCATTTCCAGCCCTAAAGTGACCACTAAGGGTGTGTTTTTGTTTTGTTTTTTGACAGGATTTCTTAAGAGGATGCTCACAATTGCCATCTTTGGAGGCTGAAAATCTATTATTTGCACATGGTCAAGCAGTGGTTTCCCATGGCTGAGTGTGAATCCAAACTCTGGTCTCCCAAAGTCTTAGACCAACATTTAAACCACTACACCACAATGACTCTGTAGTAAAACTATATACAGTGGGCCCTTCATATCCACCAGAGTTGAGTTCCAAGGCCCTCTGTCCTCATTCACACTGGTGGCATTGCTCTGGAACGAACTGGTCAAATTCGGGGGGCTCCCTCCCGAATCTCTCTGGAAGCAAGTGCTGACTACCAATCAGGGGCATTTTAACATGAATGCCCTCTTGGAGAATTCTGGTTTAAGGTGAAGGTGCCTGGCTGTCAATCAAAGTTAGTTCCACGATGGTCATAGGTGACGTTTCCAGCACTGATAGGGGCATCAGAAGTGTGCTTTCCACCCCTCCTTTTTTTTTAAAGGACCAGGCACCACTTGCCAAATTTAAAAACCTCTGGTGTGTGTGTGTGTGTTGTGGGCATTTGGGTCAGTGTTGTAGATTATGATCTGCCCTTGGCCCCATTTTCAACCCCAAAATGCAAGCTAGTGCCATCTCTGTAGACTGTATCCCACTCCCTTGGCACCCCAGAATGCCTCATAAACAGGTAATAACAACAACAACAACAACAACAACAACAATAATAAAATTAATTCCTCACCTCAGAATGCCAGAAAAGGATGCATTTTTTTTTCTTTCCCCAGGCTACCCCTGAATTCCTTAGAGACAGTAGCAAAAGCTGTATCAGTTTGCCAAGTTGCAACATTACATTCGAATTGTAACATTCATTCGCATTGCAGCAGTCATTCCAAAGGAAAGAATATGTGCATAGACAGCCAAAAATAATTAAAAAAAAATAAAATCCAAAGGAAAGAGGTCTCTGCTGGATAGCAGAGGCTTCCTTTGCTGTAGCGCCCTGCCCTGCCCTGAATTGACCCTTGCTCCTGCTCACGATCTATCTCTGTATCTCTATATATCTATAGCAACAAACATGCACATTTTTTTCCAAAAATAATTTTAAAAAATCCAAAGGAAAAAGGTCTCTGCCGGATAGCAGAGGCTTCCCTTGCTGTAGTGCCCTGACCTGCCCTGAATTGACCGTGTCAGTCACCCCCTTTTTGCCTTCTGTCACCCTTTGCATCCAGATCCCCCCTTTTCCTTCGGCTCTTTCCTCCTCCCCCTCCCCTCGGATGAGGGGAGGGAATGCTCTGACCTCTACCTGCCCTCTGACCTTAATCCCTCCCTGAATTTGCCCCGATCATGATTGAGGGCAAGTTCATATTTTGCGGAACTTGGGTCTTTTCAGAAAAGACGGGTTTTAGCCCAAATCTGGATACCCCGGGGTAAGGGGCATTTCCTTGTGCAAGCCTCGACATGGATTGTGAGAGAATCGGGCCCAATATGAACTTCACGTGGAATAATCGATTTCAAAACCAGTTTAAAAGGTAGCGTGAATGGCCCCTGTGGATACCAAAATCCATAGATGCTCAAATTCCATTATATACAGTGGCATAATAAAATGGTGTCTATATAAAATGGTAAAATCAAGGTTTGTATAAAATGGTAAAATCAAGGTTATTCAAGCTGTGGATGGCTGAATCCATGGATAAAGAATACAGAGGGTTCAAAGAATATTGAATACAACTGTTGTATATAAAAGTGACAATTCTGGGGTATATTCACACTGCACAATTATAGCACTTTCATTCCACTTTAACTGTCATGGTTCCATCATAAGGTGTTCCATTATTTGTAGTTTAGTGATCTACTTTGATATTCAAAAAGGACATTGAGAAACTGGAGCATGTCCAAAGGAGGGCAACTAAAGTAGTGAAGGGTCTGGAAACCATGCCCTATGAGGAACAACTTAGGGAGCTGGGGATGTTTAGCCTGTAGAAAAGAAAGTTAAGAGGTGATATGATAGCCCTGTTTAAATATTTGAAGGGATGTCATATTGAGGAGGGAGCAAGCTTGTTTTCTGCTGCTCCAGAGAACAGGACCCAGAACAATGGATGCAAGCTACAGGAAAAGAGATTCCACCTCAACATTAGGAGGAACTTCCTGACATTAAGGGCTGTCTGACAGTGGAACATATTCCCTGGGAGTGTAGTGGAGTCTCCTTCTTTGGAGGTCTTTAATCAGAGGCTGGATGGCCATCTGTTGGGTGTGCTTTGACTGAGATGTCCTGCATGGCAGGGGGTTGGACTGGGTGGCCCTTGCGGTCTCTTCCAACTCTATAATTCTATGATTCTATGATTTACTAGAGAAGTCTATGCTGTTGTAAGGGGAGAGAATGGAGTAGAACTCTACATAACAGAGAATTCGAAGTGTGTCAATAAACTATGAAAGCAAGGATTTCATATGTTTCAACTGCTATAATTGCGCACTGTGGATATCAGCACTGGTGTCAATTATGTGGTGGGGGGTAAGAATGGTTCTTACTTCTGAATAGAGACTGCATGTGTATGGTAATAATAATAATAATAATAATAATAATAATAATAATAATAATAATAATAGACAGTCAGTGTGGCATAGTGGATTGAGTGTTGGACTACAACTTTGGAGACCAAGGTTCAATTCCCAGCTTGGCCCATGAAACCCACTGGGGCAGGTCATATGCTCTTACTCTCAGAGGAAGATAATGGCAAACTTTTGAACAAAACTTGCCCTGGAAACCTCATGAAAGATTTGCCTTAGGGTCCCCATAAGTTAGAAATAACACACAACATTTATTGTTATTATTATTATTATTTCTTAGCAGCCTCTCCCCATGGATCAAGGTTGGGAACAACAACAGATTAATATACAATATATAATAGCAGTTAAAAACACATAACATCAAATCAAAAACATATAAAAGAGTTAAATCACATAACATCAATTTATAAGAACAAATTAGACCAGTACATAGTAAAACAATGAATCCATAGTTTAAAACTAATAACTTAAAATTCATAATTTAAAAATCACTTTCATAAGCCTGCCAGAAGAGACTAGTCTTTAATGTTGTTTTAAATTCACACAGCTAATTCAGCTGCCAAATGTCTTCAGGCAGGTTTTACCAAAGACTGAGGGTTGCTGAAGAAAAGGTAATCTGGGTGACAGTTGCCAACCTAGTCTGGCTGACTAGAATAAATGACCCCCACCTGAGTGTATGGGGCAGATCATATGGAAGAAGATAATCCTATAGGTAACCTAGACCCAAATGATGTAGGGCTTTAAAGGTAAAAACCAGCATGTTCTACCTTGCCTAGATACTAATTAGCAGCCAATGGAGTGATTTTAATAACAGTGTAATTTGATCACTCCTACATGTACCAGTAACCAATCTGGCTGTCATGTTTTGAACTAACTGAAGGCCTTGTTCAAACTGGCCTGAAAGGCTGGCCTGAGGGCAGTCGGATGTCATGTCCAGATGACCCATGCCCTGACTCCACCCCCAGAGCACCATGATGCCATGCACTGCTCCACATGGCGTGCAATGTCCGGCGCTGTGCCCATATCACTCAGTGACTATGGCACCCTTTTGAGGGTGCAAAAAGGAGGTGCTTTTTGCTTTGCCTTTTCATGCCCTTGAAATACTGGATCGGGGCTGTGGCATGGGTTTGCTATGGCCTCGATCCTGCTAGGAAAGGGATGGCATCCAGCTGCCTCTTAGGGGATGTATGTACAGCCCCTGAAGTTTCCAAACTTGGTACAGAAGTAACCCAATGTACAGCACATACCTGAAATCCAGCTTAGAGGTTACCAGCGTGTGTACTAGTTCTGTGTGTGTACTAGGAAGAGGATTAGCTGGCATAACAGCCGAAACTAATAATAGACATTCCTGGTTATCATATCTATTTTTGCTGCCATTTGGAGTGACAGATCCAGAAGCATTCCAAGACTGCAAAACAATCTTTTGAGGGGTGTTGTAACACCATCCAGGACTAGTTGACATACCTCCATATCCAAGTTGGGATTCTTGACAGCAAGTGCCTCCATCGTGTATGGATTCAGCTACAGTTCATTTTTCCTCATTCAGCCCATTATCTCCTCCAAACATTCAGACAGCTGAGACTGTTTTTGATAACATGGAGATATATATGGGTGTCATCAGCATACTGATAGTACCCTGCTCCATATCTCCACATTATTTCTCTAAGCGGTTTCATGTAGATGTTGAACAACATTGGGTATAGAATGGCACCTTGTGGCATGTCATATAACAGCTCCTTTTTTGAGAAGCAACTACCAAGCACCACCATCTGGAACCTACCTGAGAGATAGGACTGGAAAGAGTGAAGCATGGTACCTTCGATTTCCAAATCCCACAAGCATTCCAGAAAGATAGCAATAGCAAGTACATTTCAAGACTGCTTATTAGTGCACTTAAGCAGTTTACAATATGTAAGCTAATTTCCCCCAACAAAGTTGGTAATGATTTTAGCAACCTCAGAAGGATGCAAACCTGAGTTGAGCTTGAGCCCTTGGTTGGTATTGTACTTGCAACCTTGCAGTTTGTGAATGAGTAGTTGCAGTACAGGCATTTAAGCACTGTGCCACCAGGGCTCCAGGGACACCATGGCAGATGGTATCAAATACCACTGAGAGGTCCAAAAACACCAGCAGGGACATACTCCCTTTGTCAATGCTCAGGCAAAGATAATCCACTAGCAGTCTGACCTCCATATGGCCTTAATTCTGATCTCACCTCTGAAGTCAATTTGAAATGGGTCTAGATTATTTATATCATCCAAGACTGTCTGGAGTTGGAAGGCAATTGCCCTCTTGATCACTTTACCCCAGAAAAGAGAGATTTGATGAAGGTCTTTAGTTGTATAAGACCAGGGGGTCTAGGGAGGGCTTTTTAAGAAATGGTCATACCACTGCTTCTTTTAAACAAGCTGGAAAACACCCCTCCCTGAGAGATGCATTAATGATATGTTGCAGCTGATATCTAACTAAATTTCTTCTGTGAACAAACAACCATAAAGGATCAGGAACACAAGTTGCCTTCCTCAATTGTCCTAGCAGCTTGTTCATATCTGCAGAACTGACCAACTGAAATTGATCCAGTGTAATCCTGCTCACAGTGTTACTAGACATCTCATTGTCTTCTTTTGATATGGGACAGGATATAAATATTTAAATAAAAAATAAATATATAAAACATCACTATAACAATGGCATCTATATTGGTTTTATCCAAGAGATTTTATCTGTGAAATGATCATTAAAGGTATCATAGGCGGGATACAGACCACCCAAAAAGGGCGGTCTCTCGCCACCCTGGTTTGCTCCACGAGGGAGCCACAGCGGACAAACTGTGCAGCTCCATCGCGGAACAAAAAAACCCCACAAAACGTGGGTTCTTCTTGTGGCACCTTTGTGATGCTGCAATGCGCCAATGGCACACTTGCAGCATCACAAAGGTGCTGGGATGTGCGGACACTAAGCGTCTGTAGCATCAAAATGGTGGTGCTCATGTGTACAGGGCACTGCCATTTTGACGCCCCCGTCACGTGCTAGGGGTGAGGCCAATATGGATGGTGCAAAGGCCCGTCTAAATCGGGCCACAATGAACTTGCTGGGGGCTCAAGAATTGGATTCTGAGCATTGGTGGTTGAATTAGAGTGCTCACTACCCTAAATAATTCAGCACGACATGAATTCACAGACACAATACATGCATAGAAGAAAGCTTTCTTTGCTGCATGTATTGCCACTTTATAGAAATGCTGATGTTTTTAATATCATATTTTGTTGGATATAAGGAGATTATTGCACTCAGAAATACCATCAGGATAGACACAGGATTGAAAAATCAAGACTGTGTGTTATTGCATGCAGCTGTGACTGGATCCCAGCCATGCTTATCCAGCTGCTTTTAAAAAACTGCAAGCTCCCATTTTGGCCATCTACACTTCAGTCATTATCCTTCCTTTTTCAGCTCCCTAAGGACTTCTGTGTACCAAGGAGCCTAGTTTCTAACAGGTTGCAGAGGATGTTTGGAAGTGATCAATAGTCCTAGTCAGCTCTTGATTCCATCTATTGGCTTGGGCTGCAACAGGATGGTTGGTGAGATCAGCCATAAAACTCTCCAGAATTCTGATGGATCCATTAGTTCTCAAAAGCAGTCCATCTTAATAAGTACACAGCCCCTACAGGGATGGATAGTAACTGTGATGCTAACTCTGACCAGAATAAGATCTATCCATGGTAACTAGGACATATTAATCACGTCCATCCACAGATCCATATGCTGTCCGCTGAAAACAGAACCAAGGCTGTGGCCTGCTGAACGTGTGGGTTGCGAAAGCAGTTGGCATAGACCCATGTTTGTCAAGAATGTCTGAACTGCACATCATAGGCTAGTCTCTTATCACATATTGAAATTGTCCAAAGTCAGAGGTTTGGGTGACTCCAACACTGAGATAAGTTCTGGGAACTTGGCCAGGGAGTCTGATAGCCAGCAAGAACCCCTGGTCTATCCCTTGTCTTCAAGCTCAGCTATACACACTCACTGTGGTTTAGCTCCCTAATTGTTAATCTGGTCAGGTTACACTTACTTTCCCTCACGTACTAACTAATACAATAACTTGCTGGAAGAGCTCATGCCCATATTGGACCATTACAATCTCCCAGCCAAGTTTCTGAAAAATATGCCTGGTCATCTTCCTCATCCATAAAGAGATCACAGATTATATGTACTTTACTTTTATCTGACCTGGCAGAACACAGGAACAAGGCAAGCTTTTCTATGTGGCTTGGTGCACTCTTTAAATTACCAGGGTTGGCAGAGCAAATAGTGCCTGGCAGTACTGCACTGATATTCTTATAGATAGCTCATAAATTGTGCTCTCTCTCTCTCTCTCTCTCTCTCTCTCTCTCTCTCTATGGATACCTATAGGAGCATGCATGCAACTGATTTTTTCACTATAATTAGATAATCTTTCCCTCTTCCCCTAAAAAATAAGTCAAAACTCAGTTGTCCTCACAGGCAAACCTTTGGCTGCATATACAGATTGGTCCTAAAGAGAGATAACCTAGATATGAGGATACATCTATTTCCTCCAGCAATAGCTAATCATAAAGAACAAGAGCATCATCTCCATAAGCTGACAACAAACATGGACTTGCAAGTTCCTAAAGCAAGTTTTATCTTTTCATCTTTGCCTTGATCAATTCATTAAAGTGGTTTTCGAAAGCAGGAAAATCTGTGTTATTAAAACTTCAGAAGGAAAATAAAAACTTTAGGTGAAAACTCAATCCATCTTAATAATTGCTCTGCTATTTAGATGTTTGTAAATAAATGAGATAATCCTTCTTTTCGAGACTTCTTGACTGATGTTAACTGCAGCAAGGTGAAATTTGGTTTGCAAATATCCCTGGCAGAAGTGACACACCAGAAGGAATAAAGAGACTCGCAAAGAAGCAAAGCAGATAAGTCTTTCCTTTCAGGATGATCAAGAACCTCCAGCCATACAATAAGTCTGAAATCTGGCACATAAAATTATGCATCTAGAAATAAAGTACTAGCCTGTTTGAAGGGCTTGCAGCTAATTTACAGTGTCCAGAACTTCTAGTTCAGGAACCCGCAAAGTTGTAAGGTAGTCAGTCATCTTTATAGAATATTAATGTATGTTGCACGTCCTTTATTTAAGAGATTCTGTTTTTTGTTGTTGTTAATTCACTCAAGTCAATCTTGACCCATGGCGACCCCGTGGAGTAGACATCTCCAAGACCTCCTGTTTTCCACTACTCTGCTTAGATCCTGTACATTCATACCCATGAACTCCTTAACAGAGTCCATCCATTTAGCATGTGGCCTTCCTCTCTTTCTATTTACCTTCACCTTTCCTAGCATTATTGTTTTTTCCAGTGAGTCATGCCTTCTCATGATGTGTCTGAAGTACGATAGCCTAAGTTTTGTCATCTTGGCTTTCAGGGAGATTTCTGGCTTGATCTACCCTAAGACCCAATTATTTGGCCTTTTGGCTGTCCATGGCATCCTCGCAACTCCTTTTTCTGGGTGCATCATTGCCGCGACATGCAGTCATCATGGCAATGATCCACAGGAGAAATGGTTTGTCATCTCAGATATCTGCCCATCTGTATCCCCCCTAAGTTAGCAACTGCTCTTATCCAAAGAATATAAGTGGGAATCACACATGCCTCCAGATACTGTTGCTTTGCAACTCCCAATATTCCTCACCACTGACTATGCTGGCTAGTGCTACTAGGAACTGCAATCCAACCACATCTGAAGAGCCATACGATTCCCACTCTGGCCTTAGACAGTAATCAAGATCTCAGCTGCTTAGCTACAAGGGGGAAATGCTTAGATCCAGCTTCTCTTTCCTCATTTCCACCGGGCCTAGGTTCCGGGCCAGTCCACAGAAAGGAAAGTTAGTTCTGAGTAACATTCACACAACATGATCGCAGAACTCTCTCCCAAAGAAGATAAACTGGTTCCATCTGGCAAGTGGCCAGAACTGTACTATTCTGTGTGGGTTTTAGTTTCTAACAGTTTTTTTTTCAAGGTTTTTAAATGGTTTGTCATCTCAGATATATATATGGGGGGAGGGAGAGAGAGAATTCTGGGCACCCTGGTGGGCATAAAAGCAATTAGAAATGCTTTTAAAATAAATAATAAATTGTAGTCCCTTGCCTTTGGCTGTGCACATCTCTGCTCCTTCTCACAAGCAGGCAAAAAGAGCCATCATCTCTCTCCCACACACTCACTAAAAATGAAGAGGGGACAAACTGGATTACTCAAACTCTTCTTACTTTACACAAGAAGAAAGTGGGGAGATTTAATCCCTTGTACTTACTTCACTTTTCACAAAAGCAGCAATACCTTTATTGGATCAGCTAAAAACAAAAAAATGTGTCATGCAAACTTTCAAAGCTTCACTAGCTACTTTACCGGGCAAATATGTTTAAAGCCATACAGGAGAAAGAAAGTGATGATGTTAGAGTTACAGGCCTACATTTTGTCTCAAATATTACTTCTGTTGTCAGTTAAGATGGTCTGAAGCGATATAGAATCACGGAATCATAGAGGTTGAAGAGACCTCAAAGGCCACCCAGTCCAATGCAGGAACAAACAATCCTGCCATGCAGGAACAGACAATCAAAGCGCCCCCGACAGATAGCCATCCAGCCTCTGTTTAAAAATGTCTAAAGAAGGACACTCCACCCAGGGATGTAGCCAGGATTTTGTGGGGAAAAGAGTATCAAGCAAACCACTAGCATCTCTAATTAAACTGTGGTCCAAAACACCCTGGAGAAATAATCCCATTTGAAATAGCTTTAACTGCCCTGGCTCAATGCTAGGCAATTCTGGGAACTGTAGTTTTGTGAATGAATGAATGAATGAATGAATCATTATTATTATGTTTTTTATTATTAAGCTTTATTATTATTAAGCTTTATTTATATAGCACTGTAAATTTACGGAGCACTGTACATAATAATAATAATAATAATAATAATAATAATAATAATAATAATTTGTTTTATTTATATACCGCTATTCCAAAGATCATAGCGGTGAACAGCAAGTAAGCTAATTAGCAAGTAAGCTAATTACAATTTTTAATTAGATGTTTCCTGCCCTCAGGCTTACAATCTAAAAAGACATGACACAAACGGAGAAGGGAATGGTGGGGGGGAAGGGGATCAGGTCCAGCATTTTTTCACTCCCTCTGGGGCCTGGACCAAAATAGATGAACTGGAGGGAGGGTTCTTCTTCTTAATTGAGGCCAGGCCCGATGGAGTTGGGCCTGCCTTTTCACTCCCTCCAAACCAGATGGTATTAGATGCCATGGAGGGAAGGCTCTGCTTCTTGATGCTTGGCCTGATGGTGTTAGAGATGGTGTCAGATACCATGGAGGGAGGGCTCTTCTATCTTTCTGGCTGCTATTTTGACATCAGGATGAAGACCACTGTCAAAAACTGCTTCTTTTATTTTTATTTTCTTTTTCTTTTTTGACGTTTCCCACTCCAGGTAGGACCATCTGATCAAGCAACACATCACACAACATTCAGCCCTTCTGCTTCTTTATATCACTTTTTTGCTTTGAGTAAACTAAATTTTGAAGAGCATACATCCAAATCTTTCAGCATTCTAATTTTTCTTTCACTTTCAGCAGCACTCCTAAGATCTACTGTTCCCTTTTGAAAGCTTGTCACTGCTCTTCCAAAGTCAATTTCAGCAACAGAAGACAGAGAGGGCCATGGAGCTATCTGCCACATGGCTGAAAAGTGATCAGAAGGGGACATCCATCCACAATAGGATTCTGTTGATTTGCAATTAAATGGACCCATTCATTGAGTTATATTGAAATATGTACACACATATTTCATGAACAATGTTCTAGTAATAAAGATTCTCCTTTCTGCTGGTAATGAGAAATCTCACAGGAGAGATGTTTGCTATAAAGGTATACCACAAGCAGCATAAATAGTTCTATCGTATCACTCATAGTCATGTGGATAATGTTTTCTATCAATATTCTTTCCTACCCACACAACCATTCCACCGCATTCTCTTCTCATTCACGCACAATGTTTCCAATGCTGTCTGTCTCCCACTGAGCCATAGCTGCATGGGGCTCTGATTGGATAAACATCTCACCGAGTTCCACTGCAGTGGTAAGCAATTTTAGCTTGTCCTTTTTATCCGACTGCTAAACTGTGCTATTTCTCCTTGCAAACTAGTCAGAGCCTCTTTCACAGCTGCCAGCCCTTTCCCATAGTCCATTATTAAATCTCACATCTCTCTCTCTCACACGTACATATTCCTACCTCACACACACTGGCAAAGAAAGTAAATGCATTCTACATTTCTTACGACAACAAAAACTACAAGGGTAGTTGTGTTGTCCACAAAAAACCTTCAAGAATCCATACTGTGGAAATAGCTTTATTAAGCCAATGAAGTTTTGTGCCTTTAGGGTTAGCCTAATAAATATATTGCTACATCTGGTCACTGGTAATCTGCATTGAGCCCTTATCCATGCTGATATCACCATTCTTTTTCCCATGTTATTTTATTTCTAGGATATATGGTAATCAGCCTATAAAATGCTGTTTTCAGAATGACATACAACAACAGAGATAAAAACTACAAACATAAAATCAAAATCAGAGAGCAATACCGCAAAACAAATCAATTTTAAACTAGCAGAGGCTAAAGTGTAGTGTATCTCAAGTAATATAGAAACCTTACCATATCACAGAGTTAAAATTTATATCCTGCTTTTTGTCCAAGAAACAAAGCTGTATCCAGCTTTGCTGCATACTCCCTTTAGTAGAAAAGCCTCAGAACAAATATACAAAATGCTGGAAGATATCTTTAGGACAAAAATTCAATGGAAGCCAGAGACTTTTCTGTTGGGACTGTTGGATGATGTTCTGGAGAAGAATTATGGAAGGACTTTACAGTATAAGTTTGTTTTTGTATGCCTTCAAGTTGTTTCGAACTTATAGTGACCCTAACAAGTTTCTTCAGAGGGGATTTGCCATGCCATCTCTGAGGCTAAGAGAGTGGGACTTGCCCAAGGTCACCCAGTGGGTTTACCTGGCCAAGTCAGGATTTGAACTATGGTCTCTATAGTCCAACACTCAAACCACTGCACCATGCTGTACATGATTAAATGCACAGAACGTGAAGGAAACTGCTACTTCAGCTCAACAGAGCCTCCGTAGACCTCATTAAACTGGATCGGTTTGAGTTAGTAAGTACCGATGATGTGGACAAGATCCTTGGAAGTGTTCGGAAGACGACCTGCTCTCTTGATCCCTGCCCCTCATGGCTAGTGGCCCAGGGGGGACCGGCAGTAACTTTATTGTTACGCCGGATCATTAATACATCCTTGAGGGAAGGGCAATTTCCAGCTGATCTAAAATTGGCCATTGTAAAACCTTTATTAAAAAAAGCCCTCCCTCGACCCCCTGGTACATAATAATTATCGGCCAGTCTCGCTGCTGCCATTTTTGGGGAAGGTGATCGAGAGGGCGGTTGCAATCCAGCTTCAGGCGGTCTTGGATGAAACGGATTATCTGGACCCATTTCAAACTGGCGTTCGGGCGGGTTACGGGGTTGAGACGGCCATGGTCGCCTTGGTCGATGATCTCCGTCTGGGCATCGACAGGGGAAGCATGTCCCTGTTGGTGCTCTTGGACATCACAGCGGCTTTCGATACCATAGACCATGGTATCCTTCTGGAGCGCCTGGTAGAGGTGGGAATTGGGAGCACTGCGCTCCAGTGGTTCCGGTCCTACCTCTCTGGGAAGTCCCAGATGGTGCAGCTGGGAGACGTGTGCTCCCATGAGAGGGCCCTTAAAACTGGGGTCCCTCAAGGAGCCATTCTGTCTCTCATGCTATTTAACATTTACATGAAACCGCTGGGAGAGATCATCTGGAGACATGGAGCGCGGGGTTATCAGTACGCTGATGACACCCAAATAATTTTCTCTATGTCTCCGATTGATGCAGTGACTGAGGATGGCGTCTCTCCTCTCGTGGCGTGCCTGGAGTCAGTAATGGGCTGGATGAGGGAAAACCGACTCAAGCTGAATCCAGAGAAAACGGAGGTACTTGTGATAGGTTCCCCTGGTCCAGGAATGGCGGTAGTTCCACCTGTCCTGAACGGGGTCACGCTCCCTGTGAAGGACTCTGTGCGCAGTCTGGGGGTGCTTCTTGACTCGTCGCTTCACCTGACTGCTCAGGTGAATGCGACGGTCAAGAGCACCTGTTATCAGCTTCGGCTTATTCGCCAGCTGCGCCCATACTTGGCCCAGAGGGACCTTGAAACTGTTGTACATGCTCTGGTAACCTCGAGATTGGATTTCTGCAATGCACTCTACATGGGGCAACCCTTATACCAAACCCGGAAGCTACAAATGGTACAGAATATGGCAGCCAGGCTGGTTACTGGTACTTCCAGGGCCAGCCACATAACACCGGTGCTCCAAGATCTGCATTGGCTGCCTATTCGCTTCCGGGCACAGTATAAGGTGTTGGTGATGACCTATAAAGCCCTAAATGGCTTGGGCCCAGGATACCTGAAGAACCGCCTCTCCCCGTACAATCCGTCCCGCACCCTCAGAACATCTGGGCAGCAATTACTTAGGGTGCCAGGGGCTAGACTTACCTCTACCACGAGGAAGTCTTTCTCCATCACTGCCCCGGCCCTTTGGAACACGCTGCCCTCAGAGCTCCGCTCGGCCATCTCCCTGGCCCAATTTAGAAAGGATTTAAAAACCTTTCTGTTTAAGACCGCATTCCCCCAATCAGAGTCCTAGTAGGCCTCCCCTCCTTCGTATTCTGCAAGAGGATTAGCTAACGGGGCTTTTATCTTCTTTTATTACATGGATGTGTAGTTAATTTAAGATGTTTATTGTAACCTGTGTTGTTTTTATGATGTAAACCGCCCTGATCTCAGGAAGGGCGGTATATAAATAAATTTTTTATTATTATTATTATTAATAAGATTGATTGGTGAAGATAGTTGAACTTGCTGAAATAAAAAACTGTCAATTCTGATTGAGGAGAAATCCTAGACAAATTTTTAAAATGACAGAGAAATGTTTATTTCTTATCTGCATTCCTATTGGGTTCAGTTAATGGTTTTAAAATGACCTAAGTTTGCTTATATCATAGAAGCTTTATGTATTATGAACTGAAGGAAGTTTAGTAACAGGGGAATATAACTACTGGTTGGCAGGGAGGAAGTCAGAGAGTTTGTTAGTTTTTGTTAATGTGTGTGTATGTTATGCTAGGATTATTATTTTTGTTGGTAGTTTTTGCATGGTAGATTTTAGTAATTTATTGTATTTGTGTTTGTTGTATTATTTGCGTTTAATAAAAATGGAATACACACACCTGTGTGTGTGTGTGTGTGTGTGTGTGTGTGTGTGTGTATGGAGAACCTCAGAACAAAAGTCAAGACAACAGAAGTCTTGTTCAGGCATTGGCTCCTGTTTCCCTTGTAGTCCAAAATCAGGAGAAAGAGCATTCAGCTCAAATAATGTTGGTCTGCTCCAAAATGGCCACCATAGAAAGTTGCCTTAAAACAAGTCATACTCAGTTTTCTATCCATTAACTTTTCTTTACTCTCCCAAGATTTCACACTTACAGTATCTGGAAATCCCTGGGATCTTTTGCATGCAACAGTCGAACTACTGTACAATTCTTACCAATATCTTGGCAAGATTTGTTCAGATGAGGTTTGCTATTGCTTTCTCCTGAGGCTGAGAGAATGTGAATTGCCTGAGGTCACCCAGTGAGTTTCATGGCCAAGCTCGCAACTGAACCCAGGTCTCCAGAGTTGCAGTCCAGCACTCAAACCACTATGACTCACTGGCTCTCTAAACAACTAGGAAAATTAAAATTATACCTTTAATGTACAAAATCATATGCACAGGCTAAATGCATTTACTCGTACATAGTTTCATGTGATTGATGTGAAAATTTGGTAAAATGTTATAAAACTGGGGGCTCTTCTTTCTCCTTTTACTAAACCTCACCCCCACACATACCATCTCTTCAGCATTGTAAAGGGACACAAGTGAATGCCACAGCCAAAGGCAGATGTTAGAGGAGCAGTGGTGTCACCCCCCATGGTATCACCTGGTGTGTTTGGCACCCCATGCATCCTCCTAGTGATGCCACTGAGGGGGGACCCAGCATTCAGTGTTGTATTAGGACTCCAAATGACCAAGGTTGGAATCCTGGCTTGGCCATGGAAAGCACTGGGTGACCTTGGACAACTCAGCCTCTGAGGAAGGCAACAGAATCCTCAGAATAAATCTTGCCATGAAACCTCTATGATAGATTTGCCTTAGAGTCACTGTAAATTGGAAACAATTTGAAGGCATAAAATGGCAAAATCCAAGAGAGCCAAAGAGACTATCTTCCATGTGCTCTCTATTAGTAGTAGTATGTATGTGATTTCAATCAGATGAGCAAAACGGTGGCAGCTAGAAACATCAAAACTATGCAACTGCAGCAAAATAAAATAAAATAAAATAAATGGTGTGTATGTGCTAGGTAGGGCAGACACAGGGAGAAAGGGGGGGAGGGTCAGTAAGGCAGTGCAGAAGACTGATTGCAGGACTGTGCATCAACACAGTGGCACCACAGCACTATTGCAAAGAAGACATGATAGTGATTGTTTGCTTACTGATATGTTTCTGTTTGCTTAAACATGATACAATAGACTGATGTGATAAAGCCCTAAAGATGAAATTGTTGTCATGCAGAGGATCATTTGCTTAATACAATGACTTTCACCCAATCTTTTTTTCCCCTACCAGATGAGCAGAGCTTCTCTCTTAGCTCTGAAAATTACAAAGGAACTAGAAGGAAGATTAAGGAGACAGATAACCTCTTTGCCTTTCCAGAAAGCTGGATTTCAAGTCTCTCAAAGGCCCCATCTGCTTGGCACAGTTATCCAAATAGTGTGCATCTGGGCTGTAGAGTGAAATGAACAAAGTACAGAAATTTAGCTCTTCTGCAGAAGGACAATATCGAAGCAATTCCTACCTTTATGTGTCCATTACATTGTGTCAGGCTAGTGAAAAGGAATGATAGGCATTTGTAGGGTAACAGACCATGATGAACCACACTACATTTAAAGCTATGCCAGAAATAGCAAGATTAATTTAATGCACTTGTAAGTCTCTCAGCTGAAGGGAACAATCATGTGTGCTGCCTCCGCTACCCCTATTTTCATTTCCTACTTACATGAAAACAGATCTAACAAAATGTTGGAGGTTACAAACTGCCTGTGTTATCCTTGCAACCAGAGATGCTGAAAAATTGCTATGAAACCATGACCTGAGACAAAATATATAACAATGAAGTAAACTTGTCAATCTCATGTAATACTTATGACTTGTTTCAGGCAACAAAACCATAGCTAAGGAATAACAAAATAAATGGAGCCAAAGCAGTTAAAGTTTTATCAAACAGCTAGAAAATGTGCAGCATAAAAGTATCTTGGAACTAAGAGGAGATTCCTCCTTAGATGTTGGCTTCCACACAGGTGGCAATCCACCAATTGCCCTAGATATAATGTGGTGGCAAATTGTTATTCAGGACTTCATAGGGAGCAGAGGACACCTTGCCATTGGGATAGGGTGGGCAGGTGACATTGAATGATATAGGTTTCTCTAGATTAACCTAACATGTGAACAGATGGAACCCAGATCAAAATCTGACTGAAACAATTTCTGGGGATCATGACTCAGCAGTAGAGCACACACAATTTGTTGTTGCTGTTGTGTGACTTCAAGTCATTTCCAATTTATGGCAACCCTAAAGCGGACCTATCATGGTGTTTTCTTGGCATGTTTTTAGAGGCGGTTTGCCATTGCCATCCTGCGGCTGAGAGAATGATTTGCTCAAGGTTGCTTAAGTAGATTTCATGGCTCAGCAGAGATTCAAACTCTGGTCTCCAGATTCATAATATAATAATGAAACCATTATGTCACACTGATCCTCACATGTTGTGTTGTTTTGCCTTCAAATGTTTTCCAATTTATGATGACCCTATCACAGGCTTTTCCTGGCAAGTTTTTCAAAGGGGGTTTGCCATTGCCATCCTCTGAGGCTGAAAGAGTGTGACTTGTCCAATGTCACTCATATTACAACTCCCCAAATCCCTCCGTGGTAGCTGAAGGATTCTGGGGATTGAATCTAAAAAGTCACTTTTCCCAGCTTTGGTTGTTAAACAGGCCTCCTATAACTGGTTCAGGTCTCCAAGATGGGAAGACAGAGTCATTAACTGGCACAAAGACCAATGAACATAGTCTTCTATGTTAATGGGACAACAGGATTTTAGGTGTAATAAAAGGGCAGCTATTTCTTCATTGATTTTAGTTATTTTCCTACCACAGATGGGAAGAAATGTTTTGGGGATTGCCTGCCTTGTACACCAATCTAGGCTTACTTTGGTTATGAACATGCATCTTGATTTGAGTGGGTGGGGCAGTTTTTGATGCTCTGCCTCAGGCAACAAAATGTCTTGGATCAGCCTTGTTCCACATATTGAACCACATTTACCCACTGTCCATCAAAAGCCTATAAATGGTCCTGTATTATTCTGATTTACTGTGTGACCCAAAGGTTTAAACAAGGTGACCTATTCCTAGATGGGGGGAAGCTTATCATTCTTAGCAGAGTGAATTCCTTGGTAGAGCGAGGATTAAGGAGGGAGGGAGTATCAGGTCTGGCTTGAATTATCTAATTACTTTGCTTGGGAATAGGAAAACATTTTCTCAGAGGTCAGATCCCTATCTGAATGTGTGCCTTGCAATGTGATTGCCTGCTAAAGGTGGAAGACCAATAAAATGTTTCTGTCTTACAGATACCAAGAAGCAGGACAAGGAGTTAATAAACCTGACAAATTAAAAGGACACAGGATGCCAATCCACTAAGCACAGCTGGCAGACAGGACTCTTTCAGGGGCACAGAAATACTGGGTTTACCCTTTCTTGACCAAAACAAGGTTGTAAAATAAAATAATAATTTTAAAAAACAGCCCAGGATGTTTGGGATCAGAAGTATGGAGGTTCCAACCACCCAAGGGCCAATTGCCACCCCTAAATCAAAACCCAAAGTGCTCTTCTGGGAGAAACTGGAGCAAAGGGTACACCTTGTTTTGAATGAGAACTTCCAACAGGGAACTCTCTTTTTTGCCACTAAATTTCATTTTCTAGAGAGGGGTGTCTGGGAGATTCATGGTGGCTTTGTGATTCACACCTCCCTTTCAGATAATGTTCTTGTAGAGGCTGGAATCAGAGAATCATAGAATTGTAGAGTTGGAAGAGACCGCAAGGGCCATCCAGTCCAACCCCCTGCCATGCAGGAAATCCAAATCAAAGCATCCCTGACAGATGGCCATCCAGCCTCTGTTTGAAGACCTCTAAGGAAGGAGACTCCACTACAGAAAGAAAGAAATCTTGGAATGGTGGCCAATCATGTTAATAGCTTCAATCAACTGAAAAGTGAAAAACTGGGGTTCTGCCATTTTATGGAAATTACTCAACTTAGAAAGTGTATTCTTGGGATTTGTTAATCTATTCCCTGAAAGGTCCTTAAACTTAGAAGAAACCACTTTCCTCTCTTCACAGTGAATGTTCCCAGTTATAGGCAAAAGCATAATACTAGTACTCTGGACAGTTTTGAAGTGTTTTTACCAAAATGGAAATAAGAGTTATGTACAATTAACCCTATCTTTCTTTGGTCTAGTTTCCTCTCTTCCCTTGGTCTAGTAGAAACACAGCTGCAAGCCTGTGTTAAGGACCCTGCCAAAAATGTTTATATATTCCTGTTCCTAAACCTGCCAAATTACCATTTCCTCTGTGTGATCTCTTGAAAGCAATTAAAAATTTGACATAAAACATAGCACAGTGAGCATTATGAGTCCCAATCTAAATAAAAAGTCATGTTGCAAAGTAATGAGTAAAGAATTACTTTGAAACAGTAATAACTAATATTTAATACATTGCTTTTAAAATAAAAAAATTCCAAGAGTCGCTTTATACGGCTGCTGAAGCCCTGTGTCCATTTCCCTAGGAGTAAGCCCCATTGAACTAGAAGACATGTTTAGGATTACATTCTTAATCAGCTATATCAATTCTAAATAAAAATAATATATTTGAAGAAAGTGTTCCTATTGATTTTGAAGAAAGGAAAAGAGAAACAATTACAATTTCCACTGTGATCAGTCAACCCACCATCTCCCCACACCCACCTAACTCTCCAATTACTTTTATATTGGGGGGGGGGGGATCTTGTATCTTCAATACATAGATGTTAAAGCTAAAGTCCAATTGTTCTTTTCATATTGCTTCACCATGTATTCACTTACTACAGCATCCATGGGGATACTCTAATGTTGGGAATAGAAAATCCAATATTCTTGTAATAGGAAACACTCTGACCCAAGAGGCAATCTCATTCTCCATCTCTGGCAACTCTTTACAAGAATCTAATGACTGAGGGAGGGGGGAATCTTGAATTGCTTGATTTAAATTCATTCCTCCTCCAATGTCGATCATTTATTCAAGAGCATAATTATGACTTAAAATCTGCTACTTCACATATGCCCTATTAAGGGAGAACAAAATAAGGATGCAGTCTTTCAGCAGAATTACATAAGTGGAAATGCTAAAGAGCACATAGTGTGCCATTAGAAAGTTACAGTTAATTCTCCTTTCATGTGCTAAAACAGAAATGGAACAGCTCCTGAATTTAGTATTCTAGGTAATGTGTTGGATGTACCTGTCTAAATCCATTCTGGAAGTAATCTCTCCAGAAGACTCCAGACTCTCCATCTGCCTTACCTCCAATAACCTGAATGAAACAGGATTGAAAACTTGGAAAGCTTCAGAGAATGCCAAAATGATTACAGCTCTGTTTCAAATGGGCTCTGGCTACAAATGTTCTAGAGTCAAATCCAAAAAAGATCCCACTAGAGAAGATACCTGAAATACAACAATCAACCTATGCCCATTTCAAATTCATGCTCACTTTGTGCATATCTGTTGTTGTCTTTCAACAGAGGGTATCTTGATCTTTTCAGCACACCAAATGTGGTGCATGTTCTGCTAATTATAAGTCTCTTTCACAGCAAAGGTATTCCTCTCAGGGCTGGGCAGTTGTCTGGATAGAAAATTCAAACTTACTAGTCAATAGCATTGGGGAATTTGACTGTAGCCTCTCCAGTGCTTTCACAAGTATCTATTTAACTTAAGGCTTCACATTGCATGATGGATTTTGTCTGCATCTCTAGATATCAAGATATGTCCTTTGCTCAGCAGCAGAGGCATTTCTGAAAAGGGGGTCAAGTTGGAACCATTACACCTCTTTCTCCACTCTAAGAGCTGTATGTTGCATACACAATAACCTCCAACTGTTCTAATTTGTCAGGGATAATCCTGATTAATCTTCTGAGGTCTCACTTTTTCACCCGCATTTAAAATGTCTCCTCCTTCTGCTTTCTTCCTTTGTCTTCAGCTTACTTCAGTTACTGCAAAATGAGTTTAAATTGCAAAAGTAGCAGTAATTTTCACTCCATTCAGCAGGAGAGAGAGGAGTAGGTGGTCTTGCCCTCCCTAGTAGGCTCAGGCAAAAGCAAATTGTTGCACTTTCTCTTAGCTTGTGTGTTCTTCCTCATTAATAACTTTTGCCATCTTGACATCTTTGATGTTGCTTGGCCACACGTGTCCTGGTTTTCATCTGTGAAATATTAGAGGGCATGCCTACACAACTCTCCAATCCTTTTTATCCTCACAAGATTCCTGTGACAATGATAGTTACCCAATGAGATTCAGAATTTATCGAGGGTATGAACCTGTGTATCTCAAGTCCTAAATCAGTATTCCAACCAAGAGATTACAAAGCACCAGGCAGTCTCTCTCTTTCTTTGGTTTCTTTCAGCCTTCCAGTTCTGTAAGATTCTGAACAAAGTGAATAAGACCTGATTGTAATTCAAGAGTGCAAGCACCTTTTAGAGTTCTTTCATTTATGGGTCAGATGAATCAGTTGAAATTCTTTCATTGTATTGTCTGATGCTAATTGCTCCTTAATGAAGCCTATCTTGGTGGTGTAAAAATATCCTGAAGGATGCTTTCCAGGCAAAAGGCCAGTGCTCCACTCCCTTCCACATACCTTGCAGACATCATTGATTAATGGTGCAGCTTTGGAGTCATTATATGAACTTTTCTTGGCTTGACTTTTTCCTCAAATCAAGGAGACTAATGTAGGTCTCATTTGTATTGGGAAGTCAGAAACACTGCCTACACTTGTTTAAAAGGTGAGGGGAGAAGGCATACCCTGAATGTTAACAACTGTTGGATGGATTAGGAACAATTAGAAAGCAAAATGTCATGACCAGAGAGAGACTTTGTTACAACCAGAGAAGTGCTTTTTCCATCTGCTCTGCCTGTGTTCCTAGATAACAATACCTGATCATGACATCTTAGGATAGAAACATGGCAAGTGGAGTGGATGGAATTCAGAGCTGAAAGATCTGGTCCTGAATACCATGTTGCATTGGTGCTAGCCATTCTAACCAAATAGTAATCAATACTCAGAGGCGATGCACTTCTGAATCAAAAGAGAATGTGATAGAAATCTCAGAGGATTTCAGAGGAAACAAGCTGAACCTTTGGGTTCCAGTTACCAGAAAAGAAGTTTCAACTAAACATTAGAAAGGTCACATAGTATAGGCAATTCAATGCTGGGATTATCCACTTTAAAGGTGATAGATTTTTCTTTGTTACGGATTTTTGAATAGAGACTGGATGCTCACCTGTAAGGATGCTGTAGCAGTTAGTCCCATGCATTAACAGGGGACTACATTAGAATCATAGAATTGTATAGTTGGAAGAGACCACAAGGGACATCCAGTCCAACCCCCTGCTATGCAGGAACTCTCAATCAAAGCATCCCTCACATATGGCCATCCAGCCTCTGCTTAAAGACCTCCAAGGAAGGAGACTCCACTACACTCTGAGGGAATTTGTTCCACTGTCGAACAGCCTTTACTGTCAGGAAGTTCCTCCTAATGTTGAGGTGGAATCTCTTTTCCTGTAGCTTGCATCCATTGTTCCGGGTCCTGTTGTCTGGAGCAGCAGAAAACAAGCTTGCTCCCTCTTCAATATGACATCCCTTGAAATGTTTAAATGGGGTTATCATATCACCTCTTAACCTTCTTTTCTCCAGGCTAAACATCC
>NC_056523.1:38850657-38861993 GCF_019175285.1 Sceloporus undulatus | reverse complement strand
CTTTGAATGGTGGCCAATCATGTTAATAGCTTCAATCAACTGAAAAGTGAAAAACTGGAGTTCTGCCATTTTATGGAAATTACTCAACTTAGAAGTGTATTCTTGGGATTTGTTAATCTATTCCCTGAAAGGTCCTTAAACTTAGAAGAAACCACTTTCCTCTCTTCACAGTGAATGTTCCCAGTTTAGGCAAAAGCATATACTAGTAATCTGGACAGTTTTGAAGTTTTTAGCAAATGGAAATAAGAGTTATGTACAATTAACCTATCTTTCTTTGGTCTAGTTTCCTCTCTTCCCTTGGTCTAGTAGAAACACAGTGCAAGCCTGTTTTAAGGACCCTGCCAAAAATGTTTATATATTCCTGTTCCTAAACCTGCCAAATTACCATTTCCTCGTGATCTCTTGAAAGCAATTAAAATTTGACATAAAACATGCACAGTGAGCATTATGAGCCAATCTAAATAAAAAGTCATGTTGCAAAGTAATGAGTAAAGAATTACTTTGAATAGTAAAACTAATATTTAAACATGCTTTTAAATAAAAAATTCCAAGAGTCGCTTTATACGGCTGCTGAAGCCCTGTGTCCATTTCCCTAGGAGTAAGCCCCATTGAACGAAGACAGTTAGGATACATCTTAATCAGCTCTATCATTCTAAATAAAAATAATATTTGAAGAAAGTGTTCTATTGATTTTGAAGAAAGGAAAAGAGAAACAATTACAACCACGTGATCAGTCAACCCACCATCTCCCCACACCCACTAATCTCCAATTACTTTATATTGGGGGGGGGGGGGATCTTGTATCTTCAATACTAGATGTTAAAGCTAAAGTCCAATTGTTCTTTTCATATTGCTTCACCATGTATTCACTTAATACAGCATCCATGGGGATACTCTAATGTTGGGAATAGAAAATCCAATATTCTTGTAATAGGAAACACTCTGACCCAAGAGGCAATCTCATTCTCCATCTCTGGCAACTCTTTACAAGAATCTAATGACTGAGGGGGGGAATCTTGAATTGCATGATTTAAAATTCATTCCTCCTCCAATGTCGATCATTTATTCAAGAGCATAATTATGACTTAAAATCTGCTACTTCACATATGCCCTATTAAGGGAGAACAAAATAAGGATGCAGTCTTTCAGCAGAATTACATAAGTGGAAATGCTAAAGAGCACATAGTGTGCCATTAGAAAGTTACAGTTAATTCTCCTTTCATGTGCTAAAACAGAAATGGAAAACAGCTCCTGAATTTGTATTCTAGGTAATGTGTTGGATGTACCTGTCTAAATCCATTCTGGAAGTAATCTCTCCAGAAGACTCCAGACTCTCCATCTGCCTTACCTCCAATAACCTGAATGAAACAGGATTGAAAACTTGAAAGCTTCAGGAATGCCAAAATGTTACAGCTCTGTTTCAAAGGGCTCTGGCTACAATGTTCTAGAGTCAAATCCAAAAAGATCCCACTAGAGAAGATACCTGAAATACAACAATCAACCTATGCCATTTCAATTCATGCTCACTTTGTGCCTATCTGTTGTTGTCTTTCAACGAGGGTATCTTTATCTTTCAGCAACAAATGTGGTGCATGTTCTGCTAATTATAAGTCTCTTTCACAGCAAAGGTATTCCTCTCAGGGCTGGCAGTTGTCTGGATAGAAAATTCAAACTTACTAGTCAATAGCATTGGGGAATTTGACTGTAGCCTCTCCAGTGCTTTCACAAGTATCTATTTAACTTAAGGCTTCACATTGCATGATGGATTTGTCTGCATCTTAGATATCAGATATGTCCTTTGCTCAGCAGCAGAGGCATTTCTGAAAAGGGGGTCAAGTTGGAACCATTACACCTCTTTCTCCACTCTAAGAGCTGTATGTTGCATACACAATAACCTCCAATGTTCTAATTTGTCAGGATAATCCTGATTAATCTTCTGAGGTCTCACTTTTTCACCTGCATTTAAAATGTCTCCTCTTCTGCTTTCTTCCTTTGTCTTCAGCTTACTTCAGTTACTGCAAATGAGTTTAAATTGCAAAGTCGCAGTATTTTCACTCCATTCAGCAGGAGAGAGAGGAGTAGGTGGTCTTGCCCTCCCTAGTAGGCTCAGGCAAAGCAAATTGTTGCACTTTCTCTTAGCTTGTGGTTCTTCCTCATTAATAACTTTGCCATCTTGACATCTTTGATGTTGCTGGCACACGTGTCCTGGTTTTATCTGTGAAATATTAGAGGGCATGCCTACACAACTTCCAATCCTTTTTATCCTCACAAGATTCCTGTGACAATGATAGTTACCAATGAGATTCAGAATTTATCGAGGTATGAACCTGGTATCTCAAGTCCTAAATCAGTATTCACCAAGAGATTACAAAGCACCAGGCAGTCTCTCTCTTTCTTTGGTTTCTTTCAGCCTTCCAGTTCTGTAAGATTCTGAACAAAGTGAATAAGACCTGATTGTAATTCAAGAGTGCAACACTTTTAGAGTTCTTTCATTTATGGGTCAGATGAATCAGTTGAAAATCTTTCATTGTATTGTCTGATGCATTGCTCCTTAATGAAGCCTATCTTTGTGGTGTAAAAATATCCTGAAGGATGCTTTCCAGGCAAAAGGCCAGTGCTCCCCTCCCTCCACATACCTTGCAGAAATCATTGATTAATGGTGGCAGCTTTGGAGTCATTATATGAACTTTTCTTGGCTTGACTTTTTCTCAAATCAAGGAGACTAATGTAGGTCTCATTTGTATTGAAGTCAGAAACACTGCCTACATGTTTAAAAAGGTGAGGGGAGAAGGCATACCCTGAATGTTAACAACTGTTGGATGGATTAGGAACAATTAGAAAGCAAAATGTCATGACCAGAGAGAGACTTTGTTACAACCAGAGAAGTGCTTTTTCCATCTGCTCTGCCTGTGTTCCTAGATAACAATACCTGATCATGACATCTTAGGATAGAACATGGCAAGTGGAGTGGATGGAATTCAGAGCTGAAAGATCTGGTCCTGAATACCATGTTGCATTGGTGCTAGCCATTCTAACCTAATAGTTCAAATCAGAGGCGATGCACTTCGAATCAAAAGAGAATGTGATAGAAATCTACTGAGGATTTCAGAGGAAACAAGCTGAACCTTGGGTTCCAGTTACCAGAAAAGAAGTTTCAACTAAACATTAGAAAGGTCACATAGTATAGGCAATTCAATGCTGGGATTATCCACTTTAAAGGTGATAGATTTTTCTTTGTTACGGATTTTTGATAGAGACTGGATGCTCACCTGTAAGGATGCGTAGCAGTTAGTCCCATGCATTAACAGGGGACTACATTAGAATCATAGAATTGTATAGTTGGAAGAGACCACAAGGGACATCCAGTCCAACCCCCTGCTATGCAGGAACTCTCAATCAAAGCATCCCTGACATATGCCATCGCCTCTGCTTAAGACCTCCAAGGAAGGAGACTCCCTACACTACACTCTGAGGGAATTTGTTCCACTGTCGAACAGCCTTTACTGTCAGGAAGTTCCTCCTAATGTTGAGGTGGAATCTCTTTTCCTGTAGCTTGCATCCATTGTTCCGGGTCCTGTTGTCTGGAGCAGCAGAAAACAAGCTTGCTCCCTCTTCAATATGACATCCCTTGAAATGTTTAAATGGGGTTAGCATATCACCTCTTAACCTTCTTTTCTCCAGGCTAAACATCCCCAGCTCCCTAAGTCGTTCCTCATAGGACATGGTTTCCAGAGCTTCACAATTTTAGTCGCCCTCCTTTGGACACGTTCCAGTTTCTCAATGTCCTTTTTGAATTGTGGTGCCCAGAACTGGACACAATATTCCAGGTAGAGCCTGACCAAACCAGAATATAGTGGCACTATTAATTCTCTTGATCTAGACACTATACTTTTATTGATGGAGCCTACAATTGCATTGACCTTTTTAGCTGCCGCATCACACTCTTCACTCATGTTCAACTTGTGGATGACCTTCTAATGTCAGTCCAACTCTCTGTATGTGTACATGCATCTTCAAGTCACCTGTCACCTTATGACTCTCTTCTATGTTTCTACACTAGCTAAGGGTGTGTGTTCACTTTAGATTAAGCCCAAAGAAAGTGGGCCAATTCAGGGATAGTGAGAGTCAGTGGCCTGTTACAGACTGCCAAAATAAAGCTGCTTCGGGTCTCTTTGGAGATATGCTATTTAAAGGATGCATGGGTCCTAAGAGTCTGGAGGTTGCGCCAAAGCCACACTCCATTCCTAAGCACTGGAGTGCAGCTTTGGTGCAGCTTCCGGATTCTTAGGACCCATGCATCATTTAAATAGCTTATCTCCAAAGAGACCCGAAGCAGCTTTATTTTGGCAGTCTGTAACAGGCCAGAGTTTATCTAAAGTGAAAGTGGACTTTTCTGATGGTTTTTTTTTTAAAAAAATGGAACAGGCTTTTCCCAAAGTTGCATCCCCACTTCAGAACATTGACAGGACACAACTAACTCAAACAGCTGACTGACAATTTTACATATCTTCCACCAATCTCTACAAAAAGAAAGTGCTGAAAGGGAAAGGAGATAAAGGGAGGGTAGTTGTATGATCTCAGCTAGAGCTTTGAACCATGAAATAACTTTTCCAGGGATGCCTTTTTAAAAAAAAAAATCCTGGAGCAATGCCTTCTGAAGGTATCTGGAGGGAATTGATGAGAAGTTGCTTCAGTGTTTTTACTGCAATTTATAAGTGTGTGAGAGAGAGAGACTGTGTATCTGTAACAGTAGCGTTAGCTTTCAGGACTTCCAGAAATCATATAAGCAAATCTGTAAGCACATGGCTTCTGACACCAACTATCCCAGCAGGTATGTGGAGTTCTGTGTCAGAGCCCCCATCCATTTATTATTATTATTATTAAGGAATTACTATTATTATTATTATTATTATTATTATTATTAAAAATTCTTTCACTGCAAAATAATCAGTGTAGAAGCTGCAGGTTTACTTGGAAGTAAATCCTTTGGATCTGAAGGAGCCCTATTTTGGAGGAGTGCAGAAATTATCTGGTTTCTCTTCTTCTCCATGTTTTTTATTATAAATATTATAATTATTCTCCATGCTCCCTAAAGTACCACCTCCCTGAATCCAATCCTCTCGTTCCCTTTGTAACAGTTGCCTTCTCTTAGGTTGCATCCGCACTGGTGAAATAATTAGGTTTGACTCCACTTTCACTGTCCTGGCTCAGTGCTATGGAATTCTGGGAGATTTATTTATTTATTTATTTATTTTTATCCCGCCTTTCTCCCAAAATGCGACCCAAGGTGGTGAACATATATAAACATAAGTTAAAACTGTACAATTAAAATCATAAAAATATAAAAATTGCAAATATAAAATGTTTTAAAACATACAGAGTTAAAATTAAAAAGTCCAAGTCCAACCCTCTCGTCTCCCAATAAAACCAAGTCTGCCAGATCTCAAAAGGCCTGTTTAAACAAAAATGCCTTTGCCTGCCTGTGAAAGGCCTGTAGTGAGGCGGCCAGCCTAGTCTCCCATGGAAAGGAGTTCCACAGGGAAGGAGCAACCACTGAGCAGGCTCTCTCTCGGGTCCTCACCAGGCGAGCCTGGGATGGTGGTGGGACCGAGAGAAAGCCTTCTGTTGAAGATCTTAGGGCTCTAGGTGGTTCAAATGGGTTGGAGTTTGTTGTGGGGTCCTTGGCTCAAGGCTATGGAATTCTGGGCATTGGAGTTTGTTGCTTCCCCCAGCCTCCAATGCCCCCCTCCATTGCTCCCATCTCTCTCCCCTCCCAGCCTCCTGTTTCATTCCCTCCATCCCTGTCATCTACATCTAAATCCTCTGTTTCTCACCCCTGTCATCTACATCTACATCTACCCTTCTGAGCACCAGAAGCCAATGGGGCAAAGTTGCAGGGCAGCATCATGGGACATGTGGGACCTTGGAGGTTTTGGGGGGGGTGGACCAGGATGGAAGCAAAGTTGCATTCCACACCAAACCAATTAGGAGTGAAATCGAAGTGAGCTTAGAAGCAATTTTGTGAATTTGCTTGTTACTGAATTCACCAAAATGAAGAGTCACTTTGTTGACTGAGGAACAACCCCCCATAGAAAGCAATCACGTGAGATAATACATCACATTTTAGCTTGAATTTGCATGGTTGCCCCTGGAGTCGCGTCGGAATAGAGCTGCAAAACCCTCCATGTAATAAGGCTCAAAGTCTTCAAAACCTTCATCAACCTTCCACAGCATGTAGTGATTTGAGTGTTGAAATAAGGCTCTAGGAAACCAGGGTTTAATCCTGACTCAGCCAAGGAAACTCACTAGGTGGCTCAGGGCAAGTCACATTTTTCAGATAAAGGAGAAGGCCATGACCAGTTTCCTCTGAATGAATTTTCCCAGGAAAATCCTACAACAGGATTGCCATATGTCAGTGTTGACATGGTGATGACATGGTGATGATTTTTATCTTCAGCATTTCTAATACATCGAGAAGCATCTTATATCTGCACCACTACAAAACCATGAACATGTTTACATGCTTTGGTGTGAAACCTTATCTACTCCAATGACAATTTGGAGAATGGATCTTCACTGGTTAAACTCTACTGGATATCTGTGTGATCCTCACAAAGTGCACTAGGACTTCCAGCAAGTAGAATCATATTTTGGAAACAGGTTGAATTACATTGTAAATTCACTGAAAGCAAAGGGAATTTTACAAAATGTTAGTAGGGTCTTGACTGTGTCTTGATCAATTCTGATGGATTTTAATGATGTATAACTATGTTTGGTTTTATCTGGGGTATTTTTCATTGTTAAACTTGTTTTCTTTTATTTATATTGTATTGTATCGGTACTGTTTGTAAACCGCCGTGATCGTAGGAACGGCGGTATAGAAATAAAATTTCAATCAATCAATCAATTTCAATTCTGAAAAGCAAGCTATTTTTTTTTTTGTTATTTACAATGAGGCACATGATCTTGCTATTTTAAGGCATTGTGTGGGGAGTGTATACTTAGAAAACACTGCAGTTTTTAGAAAACAGAGGGACATGATGGTTTTATTTGTTTTCTCCCTTCTTTGCATTTGGATCAACCAAATTTGACTGATTTGGTCCTGGCCGAGATAGAATCAGATTAGTCCAATATTTGGTTCAAAGTGATCTGAACTGATCCAGTTTCAGATATCAAAAATGAGTTGGAAAAAGCCAAACAATGCATTTCAAACATGATCATATAAAGAAAACACCACAAGGTAGGAAGGGAGTTCCACTTTGGGCATTAATAGTACTAATGTTCAAATTAGGCCAAGAATCACACCAGCACTTTCTAATCACAATGCTTAAGGGAGAGATTGTGTCTGTCAATTATCTCCTGCATCTCTTCACCCATTTGGTAGAATCAGGTATTAGTTGTAGATCAATGGAAGAGGGTTTGGGTGTTGTTGATTGTCGTCTTATCTTGCTTTCTGAGTTGGTCTCTTCCTTTCCATTTATCTCGCTAATTTGGATAGCCTAGCTTAAGCCTCTGTTTGCCCTTCCTTTTCATTTGTTAATTTCACCAGTAATTTGTTTAATGTGTGCCTGTGTGTATTTTAGATTGGTGGGTACATGGCAATTGACTGTTGTAATAACTACACAGTTCCACTAAAGAACTATTCTGTACAAGTATCCATGCATTTACTGTGAAGGGGCTATGTTTTGGATGAGGCTCGTATCTTTGGGAATATTTTTTTTAGACTTTTGAATTCATCAGCAAGATGAACATCATTTGCCATCCACAAAATGGCAAGCAGGAAAACAATTGTGAAGTCAAAGGCTTTCTCGGCTGGCATCCATAGTTTTTTGGAAGTTTTTCAGGTTATGAACCTGTGTTCTAAAAGAGTTTTTTTCCCTGATGTTTCACCTGCAGCTGTGGCTGGCATCTTCAGAGAATGGTGACATGGAAGAGAGTGGGCTACCCCATCTCTCTGCTCATAGCATCCATTGTCCCATTGGAAGTAGCTTGTGGTGAGACAATGTTTGAACAAGGCTGTGATGTCTTCTGGAAAAAAAATGTCAAATGAATGCCATGGTGTCCATTATGGGGACTTTGGTGAACAAAGAGCCCGTGTTCTTGAAGAGTGGTATGGTATCTGTGTCTCTGCAGCATAGCAGGAAGATTAATGTGCAGAGTAGATGTGCTCTCCTAGTCCAGAGTTTTTCCAGTCTATGGGTGTCTTTCTCTCCATAGAGATGTCCAATATAATGTCAAAGGCTTTCAAGGTCAGCATCCATAGTTTTTTGTGGGTTTTTTGTTGTTGTTTTTTTGGCTATGAGGCCATGTTCTAGAAGAGTTTACTCCTGACATTTCACCAGCAGCTATTGGCAAAACGTTAGGAATAAACTCTTCTGGAACATGGCCTCATAGCCCCTCACAAAAAAAACCCCACAAAACACTAAGAAAAATATCTTCCCATTCTTCCTCAGATGTTACTAGCCACATCTATATCTGGGATAGCACTTATATAGACATGCAGGTGCATTCAAGTGTGCTAGCCCCATAATATATAAAAATAATTAAATAAAAAACCCCAAAATTAATGAACAAATTAGTTTATTGAATGTAATTATGTTAATTCTATAATTATTTCATAATGATTTTAATGTATTGATTATAATGAATTTAAAGAACTTAATCTGATCTTCAGTGATTAAATAATATTTAAAATAAAATTTAAAAATGCAGTTTTCAGGAACTTGGCCAACCCCCAAAAGTGGCCCTTGGCACTGCTGCAGTTGCTCACATGTGATCACCGCCTGCACATACTGGATTATTAGGTGCTTGGTTTGCTTTCTCAAATGAATTTTTCTTAAAATAATAATAAAAAACCTCTGTGATTCCTCTCTGAATAACCTCTTTTTGAGTTTGCATGCACAAGTAATTATGCATTCATCTGATCCTCCAACTAACATATTGATTTGAAAAAGAATAATGATGATGATGATTCATATTTGATTCATATTGTGAATCCTATTGTGCAGGGGAAATCTCTTTATTTTATTGTCCATTTCATTCATATTGGTTCAGCAAATAAGCTACCAAATTTAATTACTGTTATGTTCTCCCTATGTTAAACTTATATATCATTTATAGATTTAACCATCATTATTATTGCCATTATATATGATTTTTAAATTAACATTGTGAATCATCATGCCTTTCTGCAGCGCTAATAGAAATCTATACAATATCCCCATGATAGGTTTCTCTTAGGGTTGCCATTAGTTGAAAACAATTTAAAGGTACATAACAACAACACAATGTGCTGTACATGGGGCTGCCTTTAAAGAGTGTTCAGAAACGTCAGTTGATACAAAGAGTGTTAGTAGCTAAACTGCTATGTGGAGCTGGTTACAAGGATCATGCAACTTCCCCGTTAAAACAGCTCCATTGGCTGCCAGTTTGTTTCCAGGCACAATTAAAGGTCCTGGTTATGACATACAAAGCCTGGCTTAGGTCCAGGTTATCTGACAGACTACGAGGCTAAACAGACTAGCCAAAAGGGGTGGCATCGGGATGGAGTGGGGGCATGGCGGCCACACAATGCATGCCCCAACTCCACCCCCAAACCGTTGTCATGCTGCCAACAAACTGCATGGCAGGCAGCATTACAGTGCTCCTTTGGCACGATGTTCAGATGATGCAGGCCAAAACGAGTGCCAGAAAGTGCCTCTGCAGCAGCAAAGGTGCCCTTTTTCCAGCTTCAAAAGGAGAGGCATTTTGCTGCTTCATTTAGGGCCTGCAAAACACCAGATCGGGCCTGTAGCATGTGGTTGCTGCAGAACCAATCCAACGCTGAAGGGGCGGCGTCAAGCTGCCACTTTGGGGCCATCTATTTTGCCCCTCTATCTCCTAATATAACTCTGTCTAGACTCTGAGATTCACAGGAGTAGCCTTTCTGTCAGTACTACCACCTGCACTGGTATGGCTGATGGGAACATGAGAGAGAGCCTTCATAGTGACTGTCTCTACACTTTCACACTCCCTTTCCATGAAGGCTAGAGTGGCTCCTTCCTTGCTGTACTTCCATCTACAAGCCAAAACCTTTTTTCCCCCATGCAGACTAACTTTCAGAACTGAAATAGGAATACAGGTGCTGTATTGTTTTAGTTGTATTATTTTTTAAAAAAAAATGCTTAGAGTTTATTTTTAATTTAATTAAATTCAGTTTTAATGTGGTTTTTGTGGGTTTTTAATTTTTTTAATTTTAATTCCCAGGATTCTCTAACACTGAACCAGAGCTATTAAAGCAGTCTCAATGGATTATTTCTGCAGTGTACTTTGGACCTAACTCTAAATCCATATTTGGGGTCTAGATCAGATTGGGTCTAAGTCTGAATAAATCTGGACTGAAGTGAGGCTAGATATGAATTGCTGGAGTAAATGTGGTGCTGGTGATGGGGAGATTTATAGCTCTTCATGATATTAAAGTGTTCTAGCTAACCAGAATGTTAGTGTCTTGGTGCTAATACTTATAAACAAAAATGATTGAAAAGGATAAAGTTACTTTTGTTACAAACACCTCTATTGCTATAATATGGGATATGATGCGCCAACGTATAAACTAACCAGTGATTTCTCTTTTAAAAAAATCACTCTCCATGAAGAAGATGGTGCTTTATTTTTGCTGATCAAAATGCACAGCTTATATTGGTAGTATAAATGACAAGGGTTATAGAAAACTCACAAGAGAGATAAGGGAAAGATTAATAAAGGATGTACAAAATAAAGCAAACATGGGAAATATCAAACAATGAGATTAGTCAAAGGGAGGGAAAAGATGCCATTTGTTTGGAAAGAGTTCCTCTAGAGAGTCAGATAGAAGTTTTGCAAATTTCACAGGAATTAGCAATGTGCACCTGCATTCTTCTATATGTCCACTATTGGCATGAAGCTTCCACAAGGGAATACTGTCACCAGGCCAAAAATAATATTATCTGGCTTCATAGATCATCATCAGATGTTGAACTAATAATTTATCTTGAAAAGTTGTTGGCACAGCAGTCCTAGGGAATCAATGTAATGGGAAATATCAAACAATGAGATTAGTCAAAGGGAGGGAAAAGATGCCATTTGTTTGGAAAGAGTTCCTCTAGAGAGTCAGATAGAAGTTTTGCAAATTTCACAGGAATTAGCAATGTGCACCTGCATTCTTCTATATGTCCACTATTGGCATGAAGCTTCCACAAGGGAATACTGTCACCAGGCCAAAAATAATATTATCTGGCTTCATAGATCATCATCAGATGTTGAACTAATAATTTATCTTGAAAAGTTGTTGGCACAGCAGTCCTAGGGAATCAATGTAA
>NC_056523.1:38849508-38850647 GCF_019175285.1 Sceloporus undulatus | reverse complement strand
GGCAGACAAGGTGATAAGGCCTACACCTGTCAAAGTTTTCTCTTCTATACAACTCTTAAGCAACAGAATATTGAGGCCCGGTTGGAAAACAAAACAGAATACAGGCATACTTCAGTTAACAAAGCTTCCAGTATAGAAGCTACATTTTGCAAAGTCATTTTATTCCCATCTGGTTGCTCCTTTTCCCTGACATCCTGTCCGGCTTGAAGGTTTTTTGTTTGTTTGTTTGTTTGTTTGTGTGATGTTTTAAAGCAACATTGACATTGAGAGGATGGTGAAGATGGCTGGAGAAACAAAGAATTTTGGTGCTGATTTTCAGAAACATGTCTGCAATGAATAATACAATATAGATTGAATTGGGAAAGAGCAGGATTCTCTAGATCAGTGGTTCCCAGCCTTTCTAATGCTGCGACCCTTTAATACAATTCCTCATGTTGCGGTGACCCCTGACCATATTGGAATGGTGTCTTGGTTCCTAAGACCATTGGAAATATGTGTTTTCCGATGGTCTTAGTCTTCTCACAGCATTCCAGAACCTTTTGGATACAGTCCTGTTCCACTTTGTGGTTTTGTGGTTCTGTGCCTTCAAGTCATTTCTGATACACGGCAGACCCTAAGTGTGACCTATCACACGATTTTCTTGCCATGATTTGCTCAGAGGGGGTTTGGCATTGTCCTCTTCTGAGGCTGAGAGAGTGTGATTTGCCCAAGGTCACCAAGTGGGTTTCCATGGTTGAGTGCAGATTCCAACTCTGGTCTCCCAGAGTCCTAGCCCAACACTCAAGTCACTACGCTACAATATATGATAGACTTCTTTTAAATTAAAGTTGGTTTAGTTGTTTTTTAACTTTTGTATTAACAGGATTTTTAAGAATTGTATCGTGTTTTTGAAGTTATATGTTGCCTTGGTTTCTGTACTGGGAGAAAGATGGGATATTAATCAATCAATTAATTAATTTTTGCCTTGTTTTGTATGTATAGGAGACAAGGAAGGTTATCGCATCAGTGCCTGAAACGTTTCTATTCTGTTCCCAAAACGTTTCAAGATGTAACGTTATGGGAACGGATATTATCGCATTCGAAAATGTAAAGCGTTCCGAGAACGTAACGGGAACACAATTTACCGCATTTGTCCTTAT
>NC_056523.1:38789847-38846508 GCF_019175285.1 Sceloporus undulatus | reverse complement strand
AAGAGAGAAAAGCGAGGGAGTGTGGATGAGTAGCTCACCTGGGCTGAGGCTGCTCTGGAAGTAGAAGTGGAGGAGGAGGAGGAGGGAGGGAGCCGAGGGAAGTGGTCAGGACCATCCGGAGGAACCTCCTCCCTTCCACCGCATGCCCCAAAGGCCCAAATGGCCAGCAAGAAGCTCTGCTCCCAGGCAACACCTCCTCTTCTTTTTAGCCTCATGGCCCCGAAGAGCCCCTTCTGCCTCCCTCTCAGCCCTGAGAGGCTTTTGGAGAGGCGGCTCTAGGCTCCCCCCCCATACACACACACAGCCTCACGGCTGGTTCTAGGCGACCCCTGGGAAAGGGTCTTGTGACCCCCAAAGGGGTCCCGACCCACAGGTTGGGAACCACTGCTCTAGATGATCCTACTGCAACAATGTGGGTCTCCTTACAACAGGAAAGGCAAACAGAAGCTTCCTCTGAAATACCTTACTGAACAGCAAAACAGAGAGAAAGGGGAGGGATATAATAAGCCTGCCTCAACAGCTGCCACTATCACATTAAAAAAAAAGAAAAAAGAATGAGCATGTTGAGCAAAGTGGAGGCTTGTAAATGACAATGTCATCCTTGGATGCATTTTGGTAGAAGCCGTCAAGTTGTCTCTAGAAAGTTCAAAATGTTTTGGTTTGCTTATGCAAGGCTTAGCTGGACTAGTGGTTTCATTTCAGATGTGCATATTGTAAGTTTTGCATTTAAAAATAGCTGAAACAGCTTAAAGTGCTCTTTTTTTGTGGTATAAGGCTCTATCCCTATTTTTTCCAACCAAATTTTCTGTTAAAGCAGTCATGCTCAAGAACATATATACTTTGTTAACTAAGGTATTCCTGTAGTAATAACCCTGAGGAGAGCATGGCTGGCTGGTGCTGGCTATATAGGATTGTGTTGGCGAACATGCCACATGTGAAACAGGTGGCACATGATGCCATTTTGCCAGGCATCCATCCCTACTGTTTCCTGGCATCCAGCTGTGTTTCCGAGACAGCGGGAAGCCAGAAAATGGTGCTGGGGAGAAGCAACCACAGGCACATACCTCTGGCTCCTCCTCCTGGCATTCTCTCAACCTTCAGCTGCCTCTCCGAGGCAGCTGGAGGCTATGAAAAGGGTGGGGGGAGGAGTGACTGGCAAACACAGGTTGCTCCTCAGCTGCCTCCCCAGGGAAAGCTTGAGGGAGGAGGACGGGGCATGTGCCCACTCCTCCTCCTCCCCATAGGTCCTGCCTGACCCTCAGCTGCCTCCCCAGGGACAGCTGGGGTTCAGGACAGGTCTGGGGGGAGGAGGATGGGGTGTATGCCCATTCCTCCGCCTCCCCACAGGCCCTTTCTGAACCCCAGCTGCCTCCGGAGAGACAGCTGGGAGTCAGGAGAGGTCCAGGAGGAGGACAGGACACGTGCCCACTCCTCCTCCTCCTCTTCCCCACAGGCCCTTCCTGACCACCAGCTGCCTCCCCATGGACAGCTGGGGGTCAGGACGGGTCCACGGGGAAGGGGACGAGGTGCATGCCCACTCCTCCCCCTCCCCACAGGCTCTGCCTGACCCCCATCTGTCTCTCAGAGACAGCTGAAGGGCGGGGGAAGAGCAGGAAGAGGAGGAGCAATGGGTGCATGGCCGTCACCCCCCTCCTGCACCTTTCCTGGCTTCTAGCTGTTTCTCAGAGACAGCTGGAGCCTGGGGAAAGGGAAGAGGGAGAAGCCCTACCCAGGAAGCCTCACCTCTGGAAGATGGAAGTCCAGTTCCCGGGGGCCAGAAGTCCCACCCCCAGCACACAGCCCTGCCTCTGGTGGCAGGAGCCCCACCCCCAAATGGACCCCCAAATTTTGCAATCACTGATACAGGAGCTATTAGGTGGTGAGAAAACATTGTTTTAAATAGACAGAAAGTTATGCAAATTTTCTGGGGGTAGAGATTGGTCTCATTTCATTTCAACATCAGGAGGTATTTTCATCATCTACTGACCAGAAGTTATCAGCAAATGACACTGTTAATGGAGCCTTTGGAAATCTCTCATAGCCACGTTACAAGAAACACATTGCAAGTACTGCAGAAACACTACAACATGGCTGCCGAGAAGCTTTGCTTCCCATAAATCTCTTTTATAACCAAAAGGACTCAGAAAGAGCATCTAATGAACACAGTTTCTCAAAGGGTAATAGGAAACCCTGATAAGGGAATGAGATTCTTCCTCTTCCAATTTATGTACTGGCAATGGATGGTTTGTGTCTATGTTGGGCTATCTGTCTAGTTTTGAGGGAGGAAAAGGAAACAGAAATCACAAGGGAAAAAAGCAACATTAACATGGTAGGATCTGCTTTATTATTGCCCAGCCCCCTCACATCTCTGGTATTTTTTCTCCAAATCTAGTATTGTCTGCCTATCTCAATATGGCTAAATTGTTGCCCACCTACAGCAAAAGACAGCCATTGACATGAAACGCTAAAATATTTTCTCTTCTAAAAACAGGACACTCTTGTGGGAATTATTAAAGTATTTCCTAAAGTCCTTTTCTATCACCTAAGTACATAACATAACATGCTGAATATGTTCAAGCCTCCTCCTCCTCTTCCTCTTCCTCTTCTTCCTCCTCCAGTATTGGCTATCATACAGCACAATCCTAAATGGTAAAGATGGCTCAGGATCAGATGAGCTCACACTAGGCCAGATGAAGTTATACTTAATCCATACCTCTCCTAGCCTAGGACTATCTTCCCCCTGGTTTAATTTTATGCCAGTATTATGAATATATGCCTGGGTTGGAGGTGTGACATTGGCTGCTGCCACACTGCAGAATTAATGCAGTTTGACACTGCTTTAACTGTCATGGCTCCCTCCTATGGGATCCTGGTATTTATGTCCTGTGTCCCTAAAGCTCTCTGACAGAGAGGGCTACAGATCTCACTAAATGACAAATCACAGAAATTCATAGCATTGAGCTATGGCAGTTAATGTGGTGTCAAACTGTATTAATTCTGCAGCGTAGATGCAGCCTCTGGCATAACTTGGCATCTTCCTTGTCCCACCATTTCTTCATTCCCTTTCAGCTCTTCTGACAGCTGTTCATAGTCAGCAGAGCACTTCTGCCAACAGATCTCTAAAATCAGTAGAGGGGAAGAAAGGGATTTCTTAATCCTTAACTGCATACAACTGGCATATTTTTGAATTAGGATTTCATTACTCTTTACTGACAATGCATCTACATGCTGCTTTTTTTTTTTTTGCCAATGCCCATATAATGTTAAAATACCACAACAAGTAAATATTACCCTGTCATTTTTCAAGAGCTATGGGCATAAGCTCTGGCCTAGGCTTCTTGTCATCTTCCTTTCCTCAGGCCACATGTGTGAAGTAGTCCTGTGGAAACTGGGAGAGGCGTCTTGCACAGGCTGTTGAGCTGTCACTACAGCTTAAGACACTTTGCTGCCTGAAGTGAAACAATAAATGGTGCCAACCAACCAACCAAATCAAGGTCCATGAGTACTTAAAACACAAAATATTCCTGGCAGGAAAAATATAGAAATAACAAATTAAATAGCAAGGAATTTTCTGCCTTTTCAGGACACTCAAATATGAATATGCCTTTCAGGGACTGATTCCAAGAGCTCTCTGGTCTGGACCTCCTCCATTCTGCCTTCTCTGGAGGGGCAGAAATCTTCTGTAGCCACAGCAAAGGTGGAAGAGTACCTGTCCTCTTAGGCTAATGATACTTCTTTCATGAACCAAGAGCATGATTTCCATACCTAGGCTGGTCTTGTGCAGTTCTGTTCCATATTAGTCCTTTTACAGAAGTAATAAAGCATATAACTATCTTGTTAAAACAGTTCACTGACTACCAGTTTGTTTCTGGGCCCAATTCAAAGTGCTGATCATGATCTATAAAGCCCTGTATGGCTTAGTGTAGCAAGGTGGTGCAGGAGGAGGGAGAGTAGTGCGTGGGAAGAGTGGGTGGACGCGGAAGGTTGGGATGCGGAGAGGCGGCCGAGGAAGGGAAAGAAAGGGTGTCTCGGAGCCCGAGGAGGGACAGACGACATGCTTCCTTGCAAGGACAGCACAGACTGGTGAGACCGAGCCTTCGTACAGAGGTGCAACTCCCTAAGCCAAAGGAAGAAAGAGATTTCAGCTACCCCGGAGAAGGGGACTGGAGAAAGAAGGAAGGGGGTTCCCTGGAGGGCGAATGGTGGGACCTGAAAGGGGATTGTTGGGAACAGGCCCCACTTCCGGCCACGTGGGAAAAGGCCGACCGAGAGCCCCTCGAGAAGCACCGTCTGCCCAAGAGAGAGAGGAAGAGAGAGCCAGAGCCCCGGGAGGAGGACGAGGCTTGAAGAAGTTCCACAGCAGTGGGAAAATTGGTGAGGGGTTTAAACTAAGTTTGTTTGAGTTGTGTTAAAGTTCTATTAAAGTTTCATTGCATCTCAACCACGTCTCACAAGTGTTTGGAAACTCAGACACATGTGGGGAAGAGCTTCCTGGGAAGAATGCAAGCCGGCGCGCAAGCCCCTGCCACAGTTAGGTTCAGACACTCTGGAAGACCGTATCTCCCTGTAGAAGCCTGCCAGAGTCCTAAGATGTACAGGTAAAGGCTTTCTCTAAATCCTGCCACCATCACAGGCACACTTGATAAGAATGCACAAGAAAGCCTTCTCGGTAGCTGCTCCGCTCCATGTTTTCCTTCCATTGGCAAGCAAACATGTTTGTGTTTAAGCAGGCATTTAATTAATGATTGCTTGCAAGGGGGTTTCTTGCAGGAGGGATGGGTGCTATATTTTTATCTTTGGTATGCTTTTTAATGATTTTATATATTGATTTTATAACACAATGATTTTAATTGTGTTTTAAAATTGTATAGTTTTTACCTAGTTTTTTGTAAGCAGCATTGAGTCCCCAATCCAGGAGGAGAAAATGGCATATACTGTAAATAAGAAAAAATCAAAGTTCAAACCTACCCACTCACCCCTTTCAGAGAGTGCAGCCATTAAGTTCCTGCTGCTGTCTTTTTCTTTCTTTTTATCCTTACTGGAGTGCTGTAAGGACTAATGAATTAATATCAGTGTAGAGCTTTCCCTTGAGCTCTCAGCAGATGAAAGTAGAGCTAGTTCTTTTAATGCCGCATGAGAAACACACCTCCTCTACAGAGGAACAATGTGACTGAACAGATCCTGGGCGATTCAGTGTCTGCTGTAGCTGACCAAGGAAATTTGAAAGCTTTAAACATCAACTGCAGGCCTCTGTTGCTATTTTCTACTATTATTTTATGCTACCTAAAAAAATATTTTAAAAAAAAAACATTGAACTTTTATTTATTTATTTTTCTAAACTGCTAGACAATATTTTCAAAATTTTCCTATCACCTTGTTCCGCCTATCTGTTTGCTTTCCCTCCATTGGCAAGCAAATGGAGTAGCTCCCAGGAGGGTTCTTTTGTCATGTCGTGTGCTAACTGGCTCATAGGGCTATATAGATTATTTGGAAGCATTTGAGAATTATGATGGTAGTTGCTAAGCAACCACTCATGGTCTCCCCCCCCCCTTTTCCCTGTAAAGTTCTCTACTGGCATTAAGAGATACGTCCTGCCGATTTTAATAGGACTTACTTCCAAATAAGTGTGTATACAACCACACCATTAGCTCTAGGATCCATACCTCCAGCAACAGGGAAGGCAAGTCTGTCTGCTCCAGTTTGAAGATCATACAGAGTCCTAGATAAGGTGATATTTTCCCTTTGGAAATGATAAAGTACATATGCAGACAGAAGATAGCTCTAATAGTTAGTGAGAACTGACATCAATGGCTACAGAAAACAAACTGAAGTTTTGTTATAGGAACTCCATTACAGGTAGGAAAACAACAGTGTTAGGGTAAACTAGACTGGAGTAAGAGGAGCAAAACTAGGTTTGTTTAAATTTGAAGCAATGGGAGAGCAAAAAAGAGGTAGAGAGAAGAGATGGAGTGATCTCTAAGAGCATCATTTTGGAGAGGTTAGGATATGTGGATAAGGCATGTGGAGATTTTTGATCATTGAAATACTATGAGGAACGACTTAGGGAGCTGGGGATGTTTAGCCTGGAGAAGAGAAGGTTAAGAGGTGATATGATAGCCCTGTTTAAATATTTGGATGTCATATTGAGGAGGGAGCAAGCTTGTTTTCTGCTGCTCCAGAGAACAGGACCCGGAACAATGGATGCAAGCTACAGGAAAAGAAATTCCACCTGAACATTAGGAGGAACTTCCTGACAGTAAGGGCTGTTCGACAGTGGAACACACTCCCTCGGGGTGTAGTGGAGTCTCTTTCCTTGGAGGTCTTTAAGCAGAGGCTAGATGGCAATCTGTCGAGGATGCTTTGATTTGGATTTCCTGCATGGCAGGGGGTTGGACTGGATGGCCCTTGCGGTCTCTTCCAACTCTATGATTCTATGACTATTTAACCTAATTACTGCTCCTCTCTCTGAGGGGTTATTCAGACAGTGGGGGAAAAAAAATCCCAGATGAACATGGGATTTTGAATGCATCTGCTTAAATTGGGGGGATATATATGTGTGTGTGTGAGTGTTGGTTTCCCCAAAGATTTGCATTGTTAGCTGTGTGAATAAACTAATGCAAATAAACCCAATATAAACCAGGATAAACCCCTGCATGTCTTGAACATGTTTCAAATACAATCACGTCATTGACTCCATCTTTATTTGCAGTGCTGACACATGGGACCAACAGAACTCACAGAAATGCAGTTCCAATAAAAAAATATATAGTGCGAACAAGAAAACTAGAATGCATGAGTGAGATTGTTCACACAGGTCGAAAACACATTGCAGAAATAATCCAGTTTGAGGCCACTTTAACTGCCTTGAATTGGTGCTAGGGAATCCTGGGAATTGTAATTTATTGTGGCAGCAGAGCTCTCTGACAGAGAAGGCTAAATGTGTCACAAAACTACAGTTCCCAGAATTTCCTAGTATTGAGCCAGGGAAGTTAAAGTGGTCTCAAATGGGATTATTTCTGCAATGTGTTTTGAACCTAAGTCACGCTAGCAAAAACAAAACATTCTGCCAGCGATCAGATCAAAACTGATTACATTTCCATCAGATTTGGGGAAGTCAGGCCAAGGGAAGTTACTAGGGTGTGTTACAGACTGCCTAAAAGCAGCGGTCTGCCAGCGCCGCCAGTTGCTCCGCGAGGGAGCTGCAGCAGCCAAACCACACGGCTCCCTCGCAGAGCAAAAAGAAGCCTTAAAATGGTGCTTCTTTTTGCGCCCCGGATGTGACTCCGCGAGGTGCTAGTTGCGCACTCACAGCGTCACATTCGGGATGCGACGTGCAGACACTACGTGTCCGCTACGTCAAGATGGCAGCGCCCGTGTGGAACGGGCATCACCATTTTTTACATACCCAGTACGTACTAGGGTTAGGGGCGTCAGGAGGTGACGCCCCTTCCTAACCCTTGTACGTCCTGGGGACATACTATACGCCCATCCAGAACGGGCCTTAGTTAATTTAGTAACAAAGTAACTGATATACAACACTGGTCAATATTATTCCACAGGCATTTATCTGTTTAGCCCATTTAATATTGAGAACAGATATTCTCCCTCCATCTCTCTTGTGTATGTATTTGTCTTCAAGTCACCTGTTGATTTATGTTGACCTCATGAACTGAATTGAGTTTTCTTAGGCAAGGAGTACTCAGAGGTGGTTTTGCCAGTTTCTTCCTCTGAAAAATAGCATTCTACACCTTATATTTGTTGGCAGTTTCTCATCCAAGTACGAACAAGGACTGACCCTACTTAGCTTCAAAAATCAGACAGGATCTGGTATCTTTAAGGTATTTAGGCCCCATCCAACTCTCTTACTAGCATTTTAAGGGCATTTATCAGTTAGGAACAACAACACTGACATAAAAGCTATCATAAACAGCAAGGTGACTACATCAGAAGCTGTGTAAACAACCTCACTTTCATGTCTTTTAAGGTAGGTTTTACCTTCAGCATCTGGCTCTCTAATTGGAGATGCATCCATCTAAACCCATTAATGTCAACAAAGATTCTCCCCTCTGACCAGAAGTGAGATCTTACCACCCTTCTATATAGAGCAACCAAGTGACCAGTCACTGACAATCAATAAGCTGGTTGGCTGTGAATGGATGGTTTTGTCAGTTGAGTTGGTTGTTGTTGTTGGTGGTGATGGTGTGTGCCTTCAAGTCGTTTCCAATTTACGGCAACCCTAAGGGGAACCTATCACAAGGTTTTCTTGGCAATTTCCCTCTACAGTACTCTTCTTTCATTTGGTGTAGGTTGCTGCCTGTCCAGAACTAGGTGGCAAACTGGCATTTCTGACAGTCATTTGGCTTTTTACTCTACACAGATACACTTATTTCCTAAATATTCAGACTACAGTGGCTTAATGTTTGCAAATACCTCAAGCTTGTTAGGGAATAGTGAGCACTGGGAATTTATCAGCAGCTTGGGATATCTTTACAGACATCAGACTATCAGCAATTCCTTAACATCAAGGGCATAAGCCTTATTTAAACACATAGTCCTTATTTAAATACATGGAGTTTTATGAAATAAATTGAGTGGGTTTTTTGAGATGACACTATGTCTATAATATGTAAGCAAAGACTCATTGCAGTGTTCTCTCTTTTTAAATAAATAAATAAATAAATAAATATAGCTGCCCATCACAGATACATTTTATCTAATCTGCTGTATGATCTTATCCTGGGTTAGCTAATGCTTCTTGACATCTACTCCCATGTTACGTTGCCTCACACAAAGAACTTTGCAATTTATTCATATGGAATTATAGAAAGATTTGCACAGACAGCTACAAAACAGAAGTAATATTAAGCAGGAACATACGTACTACAGCTATTTGCCTTCAAGGCTCTTGGGGGGATGCAGCTTCAGTGGAGCTGCCCCCATGAAAAATTTTGTGCTCTCTGGCAATTACTTATTAAATACAAATGGAATATTGAGAGCTGCATTTGGGTTTCACAGTGGACTTTTATAGTGCATTAAAATAATGTAAAAGATAAAACATTGTTTCCAAAATGCACTTCACAGCTGCTTCATTGAGATTATGAAAACACCAACTAAATATTAGATTAATCCCCAAGTATATACTATCCATCAAGGGCATATGGTAGGAGAAATTAATTGAATTCTTTTGGCTTTGCTTGTTTTAATGTATTATTTGTGTTATCTCTTGCCTACTTTTGTAAATCAAAACAAGCCATGCAAACTATCTAGCAAAACTTAAACAAATAACACCATAAAAACAGCATTGAAATCACATACAATATTTCAGTAAATACACGCTAAAACCTTTACCATAAAACTAATCTGGAAATAACATATCACATACTATTAAAAGCCACAAATATTTGGTACAGCTAGCATAAAAGAAATCAATTAGTATAATAGACATGTCTCCTGACACAAAGCTGGCATAAATAGTATTTAGACATGCATTATAGCCTTGTAACAAGGTTGGGGCTCATTTGGCTCCTGGAAACAACAGCTCCTTTGCAGCATTTTCCCCACAGAGAAGGGAAAAGACAGATCTTTTTTGCCTCTGTGTTACAAACTTACATGTACCTGCATGCATGAAGAATTAATCAAGACCAATAGCACATGTGAATCCATGCTTGATCACAAATTGAACCTATGTGCTCTATTTGCATCCAGTGCCTAGTACTGCTATTCCTTGGTTGCTTATTTTAGGGACATGAATAAGGACGATTTTTGGGAGGGTAGAAATAAAGACTATATGAATCAATTAATGAGGAAAGTGAGATAAAGGTTGGAAGGAGCAAATCTCACTCTTCTCATTTTAAAGCTCACCAGGGTTGATTTCATTTTCACATGTGTGGCTGCCACTGGTTTCATATTTGTCCATATCAGTGTGGACCAAAAATGTGTGTTCAGTATTTATGTGTGTGTTGATATGTAGGAGGGTCATAAAGAGATCGAAAATGTCCAACAGTTCTCTGTAACTAAATTTGTTTTTAGTACTTATAAGTCAATTGGTCCCCAGTCCGTCAGGGACACCTTTATCCCGTTTATAGAACCTGCCACCAATCATGATACACCACTTCTATTCGTAAAAATCTTTCTGGTTCTTTTCTCTTATGACACACGTGCTGTAGTGGTTCGAGTGTGGACTCTGGGAGACTGGGGTTTGAATCCCCTGTTCAACCATGGAAACTACTGGGTGATCTTGGGAAGATGCTTTCTCCCACACAGGAACGCACAGTGAAGCCAGAGTGCCCATCCCATGTCACAGTTGATTGAAGTACATAAGAGAAACGTTCCACTGTAATCTCTATTTTACTGTTGGAAAGATAATGATATTTCCCAAGCTGGCCATACATACAACTTGAAAACCAGATCTTTTATGCCTACTTACGTCTCTCTGAATGGAATCCCAAGGCTCTTGTTTGATAATTGCAACATTTTCAGATACTTATCTACATGAGACAGAGGCTTTGTATACACCAATATAGCAGTAATTGACACTAGGCCTACGCTTCTAATACCACCACTTCGTCTAGCTTACATCATTTATGGATCTAAAATTTATTCTTCATTGCAACCTTTCTTTTTCTAGTCAATCAAATTCTTCTACAGTAACTAAAGCCTAATCATACACACCCTAAGACTCTAGTCATTGTGCTGTGTGATGACATGCAGCTCAGTGCATCTCACTAGTGCTCTTTAAATGCCAAGATTCATGATGAACTTGAAATAAATGTGTCGTGCTTTAGTTAGCAGAAGTCAATGAGCTCAACAACATTCTCAGATAAATTGTGCCTTGTACCTGCCCATGATGAGCGATAGCACCATGAATGCAACCCCTTACCATCTGTTTCACTATGAACAGCTAAACTGCAATAAACACAAGGTGCTGTCACATTTGCGCACTGGAAGTGTGCCAGAGGCAGAAATATCCTCATACGTCATCTTCGAGGAGGTTACCGTGCATACCATCGTGCATACTGAACAAGAATGTGCAACCAAGCTGAGTTTAATTACATCCATTTGTCCTTTTTGTAAATGTCCCTGTGTGTGGAATAGATTGCTTTAGCCATTAGTTTAAGTGATTCTGCAGAGTCAGCGTAGGAATATTTGCTTGGTATTCAAAACTTCTAGCGATAGGTTGTCTGAACAGCCTCAACATGGTCACCCTAGCAAAACTTACAGTACCCTAGTCCTTGTCCACTTTTCTCATACCGCCTAGCCTCACCCTGTAATCAATGTGAACTAAGGACACCCCGACACTCCCTACATACAATCCCCCGTACATGCCCTGGCGAGTACCTTGTGATATTAACAAGTAAAAGGAGAGCCCAGGCCTTTACTGATCACACCTCATCCTAGTGAGCTCGTCCAATGGCAAAGAGACACAAATCGGTACACATGGCAAATAATAACTTTATTAGGTCAAGGACCAGCAAATACATGAGCACCAAAATGGCACTAAAACAAGGGGGCAGAGGGGGGTAGGAGGCCACTGAAGGCACCTTGTTCCCAAACCTTTCAAACCAGCACTGGTTTGTGGCTCAAAATACATACTACCTTAATAGTACTTAGCTACATGGGACCAATTTTTGGGATCCCCTCTCTTACTGTTTTATTTCAATATCCTCCATCAGTTCACAGAAAATCTGGAACTGTGTGTGGAGAAAAATATCAGAATGTGGTCAAGGTGCAAACATTAATGAGGACACACAAGCTAGGAGTAGCTGCAGCAGGTGAGTATCCTGGAAAGTGTAATAAACTCTGTTCCTCCCATCTCATCCCTTCATGCCAGCCATGAAAGCCTTCGACTTCCCTTGACTGCCTCTGCATCAACACACTGACTTGATTTTTCCTGTAATGGCTCCCTCTATTGTGGCCTGTCTCTCCTACACCCCGCTGCCTCTGCCCCAAAGGCATCGATGAAGTACACATATCCAATATGCATATTATGGTTCTCACTTCTGTAAGATTCCTGTTCATAACCACAGGTTGCAACGACAGAGGCAGTCTTACTTCTTTTGTAGAGATTTATACAGGCAGACATAAGCCTGGCCTTCTATAGTCTCAGCCTATTTCACGGGTGGTGTGGTTAAGTGATGTTAAGATGGATGGAAGCACAATAGAGTCATTATAGTTAAAGAGGAAAATTATTACAAGATCTTCTACTGTTGGTATCTGACTCCTGACAAATACAGGCTGCCCGCTGCGGGGCAGGGCCTTTTTGCCGAAGAATCGGCAAAAAAAACTACAAGCCCCGAATGCTCTGGGGCTTGCCCCGGCTCCCTTCCGGTGCACGGGGCGGAAGGGGCGGCCCTTCCGCCCGTGAGCTCTGGGAGCCGGACTTTGTGGTGTGGGGCTTCCGGTCCTCCAGGGCAGCTTATTGGTTGGGCTGCCCTGGGGGAGGAGCCCCGCCCTGCACGTTGGAGGGGCGGGGGCCTAGGCCTTTTAAGGCCGCGGTTGTCGGCCCTGTCCCTCAGTCGCGCTTGGCTTCGCACGGAGCGGAGCCAAGCAGGAAGGGAGGAAGACTGGAGTAGCGTCTTCCTCGAAGTCTTTCCTCCCTTCCTTGGAGCCAGCCGGGGCCGGGGGTAAGTGGGCGGTGTGGTGGGGGGCGGTTGGTCCTCCCCCCCCGTTCCACTGGGGGCATTCGCCCCGGTCTGCGGCTCCGTCGCCAACAGACCCATGGAGGGGTCCTCGTGGCCGTTGGGCCTGGCCTGCGGCGCGGCGGCCATCTTTCTTCCCCCTCAGGGGGATTTGGCGCGCCTAATGCTTTTGGCGGTAAAATCCGCCATTTTTGTTTTGGCGGGAATAAATTTTGCCAGTCAGAATAATTTGAAGACTTTCCTCTGTGCTGCAATTGCCGGCCTTGCTTGATTAGGAGACTGCTTGCAAGCTTTGTTCTTTGTTTGGACTCCAGGACCTTTGCTTGTTGTGCCTCGTTCTTATTTTATATGCCTCCTAAGAAGTCCAGGACTGGCCGGGGCCAGAGCTTAGGAGCTGTGCAGAGGCTCAGATTGTCGGTCCCTTCAAATGTTGGGACAGGTCCCAGGACATTTCTCCCAGCTCTAGCAGTGGGTCTGGGAAAGCATCGGCCTCCATCTAGACCACCCTGGGGACACATTGACGCAGCCTGATGGGGCTACTGGTTGTCTGGCGAATCTTTGGCTGTACTGTCTAGGCACAAATATTGCTCCCAAAACTTGGCATTCATCTCGCTGGCATTTCTTTCTTTTCAAAGGCCAGGTGGTTTTACAGACCCTTGCGCGTTCTTTTTTGGTATAAAAGGGCTGTCGAGGGATGGAGAAGAGCTCATGCGATTACAAAAGATTATGTACGGCGCCCTATATGTTTTCAATTGTTTGCAAATTGTATATGCATTTACCTGTTGTTTGTTCATTCGTTTTGAAATCAAAACTGTTTCGTGCAGCATTTACAGTGGCTTTTTTTGGTGCCTTCAGAGAGAATTGGTGGCTGGGTCCAAGGCGATTGTGTCAGGGCGCAGCATTGGGTGCTCTGACATCTCTTTTTAAAGCACAGGTTTCTTTTCGGTTCGCCGGTCCAGTGCCGACCAATTGGGAGCTGGTCAGACTGTGGTGTTGCATCGCTTACGTGGCTCAACTGTCTGTTGCTGTTAAGGCCCCTTCTATCTTTTGGGGATACGGCTATGGGTTTGGATTTTCTTTTTGTTCATTGGATGCATCACCGCTTACAGATACCAATTTGTTTCGGTGTTAAGAATGACTTTAAAAATTTGGGGCTCCCAGCTGAGGAATTCGAGGTCATTCTTTTTCGCATAGGCGCTGCCACGGCTGCTTCCAGGGCAGCTGCCCAGCAGGACATCCAAAAATATGGAGTGGAATCTAAGGCCTACCCTGGTTATGTCCGTCCGCACTTGGACCAATGCCACTAATCATTGCATCGCCTGCAGGGTTGGCGGCTAGGGTAGCTTCTTCGTGTAGGCCTTTTGTGGCGGCCGCATAGGCCAGGATCGGCACGGTCAGTACGTAGGACCAGGGCCATGGTGCTCTGGTCTGGGAGTCACTAGGTACCCGGGGCGAATTGGGCAGGCGTATGGCATTGTGGGGGCATAACCGGGTGCGCCTCCCGGTGACTAGGGCTTTGATATGTGAACGCATGGCATGGTTTGCGTGTCACATTTGTGTTCCTTAGCCCCTAGGTCATCCACGCGCCTGGTGGGTGCCAGGTTGGTTATCAGACAACATCGGGTTGTTTGATTTCGCAGATCCTGACCTTATGCTTTGTGCCAACCCCATACCAATGGCTTGCTAAAAAGTTGTGCCTTTCTTCCCGTTGGTGTTGTGTGGTTTTTTGCAGAAGCATCTAAGGCAAAAATAAGCAAAATTTATGAATTAAAACAAACAACTGCTGTTGGAACGTGCCAAAAAAAGAAAGCCACACGTTATCATATGGAGAACCTGTAATAAGACAAAAGATTTCTGGAAGAAAATTCACTACAACAATTAACAAGATATTACAGATAGACCTAAAAAAGAAATCTTTTTACTACACATGATCGATGACCACAAATGAAAAAAAAAAAAAAAAATGGAAGAATCTTTTTCATTGATTTAAGCAACTAGAATGACCTGTGCCCAAATTTGGAAAAATGAAAAAAGATTCCGATATAGAAGAATAGGAATCAAAGTTACATGAATAATTGTATGCCTAGATTAACTGAAAGTATTGATTTGAAAATTCAAATAAATACTTAGAGGACATGGAGTGAGGAGGGAAAGGGGAAAACTAATGGACTACTTAATTTTGAAAGGAGGGAGACCACAATTAAAGTTAAATATCAAAGAAAGTAGCAAAAGATGTTGCTTTTTTGCTTAATTACCTCTCCTATTACACACATTTTTGGCAAGAGTTTTCCAAATATATAGCACACGAAGATTTATTTTTGATGGAGATATACTAATTTATGTTATAACGAAAATTTGTATAGTTTCACTTGAACATATGGTTAGTAAATAATATAATAGTGTGGTTATTGGCTACAGGGTATCATAGAATAAACATAAGCAGAATGGACCACAATATGTCATAGAGAAGGGTGTTGGAAAAGAAACAGAATTAACTAATCGATGGCAAGAACATGACTAAGAGATACTACGATTTTTCTCTGGCGCGCATTATAAACGGGCCTTTAATACGCCCCTGTCACGTGCTGGGGTTGGCCGAGGCCTAGCGTTCCATACCGTCGACCCCTAGCACGTGATGGGGGCGTAAGATCGCTGTGCCCTATACACACGGGCGCCGCCATCTTTACGTGCTGGACGCGTTGCCTCTGCACGTGTTCACCCGGGAAATGATGCCACAAATGCACCCCTTTGCGCTTGCGGCGCCTCTTCCGGGGCCTGAGAAGGAGCGTGATTTCCGCGCTCCTTCTCGGCAGCGTCCGGGAGCCGCGCTGTTTAAAGGCTGCGGCTCCCAGACGGGTGCAAGCGGTGGGGGGTAGCAGACCGCCACAATCGGTGGTCTGTAACACCATTGAAAGTCATCCGGATGTTAGAGAATTGGAATTATTGACATGAATAGACTGGTGTTAGGACTGTGTATACATATGTGCTATGTTTTTTTGTTTGTTTACGCTTGTTTGTTAGTCTGTTTGCCTTTTGTTAATGTTTTTGTGGTGTTTGTTTGTTTGTTTGTTGTTTCAAAATTAATTAACCATTTTTAAATAGCAACAAGAAAACATACATCAGCACTCCAAACTCGCCCACATTTGCTCTTTACATTTGTAGTTGGTTATTTGCAAAATGTTAAACCCAAAGCCCTTCTCACCCTGGAAAAGAATTGAGAGACACTCTTCTCCCAAGGCTTTCCAGGGTGGGAGGGGCCAGAGGAATGGGCCACTCTTGATCCTCCACACCCTGCTGCCCTGGAAATGGCTGCTGTGCAAGGTGTGTGGGGGGTGGGGGGGGTATTTTATGGTTTTTTCCACTTCAGGGTCTTGTCCCTAACCCTGTGAGTGAAGGGCCGACAGTATATCACAGACAAACAGGGCTTATCAGCTGACAGGATTGCAGAGTAAAGGAAACAACATTCTGGATGTTAAGGTAGAAGGGAATTCATTGCATCTCCAGAAAGGAACCAGGTGTTGTGTGTGTTTGTGTGTGTGTGGGTGGGGGGGGGGGGACAACCTTGCCCCATCTACTGGCTACAAATATAGCTACAAAGAACTGCTTCTCTTCCAGCCAAGAAGAATATTCAGCTCCCTGTATCAGTTTAACCTAGTCTTAAGGCTGAAGGAGAGCATTGCTTTGCTACAAGACAGGAAACGGGGGCACTGGGTTGTCTGTGTATGGAGTAGATGTTAGGTGTTCATTTTTTTTTAAAAAACCCAAACTCTTGCACACATAACTGGGGGAGACCCTTGAAGTGAGAGATGACTTATGGCGAGAAGAAATGTCTCAACTCTACAACGGGTATCACGGAGAACACGTCACTTTATTTGGTTCACTGCTAGGTATAAAAAAAAAACCTGAGGGGAATAATCTCTGTTCATCTCTTTCAAGGATAAATCCAGTATTAGTTTGGATCTGTTCTAGCATTGATTGGATTCACAGATCCATTGAAAAACAAAACTAAAATAACACAACAAGGTTGTCTTATATTAGCAGAAAGTGTAATTAATTTTAGAGGACACTCGGAATACAGGATCGATAGAAGCTGATTTTGGGTATTCCCTGGAATTGAGAGCCCTGGTGGACAAAGTGGTTAAATGCTGATACGGCAGTCATTGACAGTCACAAGGTTGTGAGTTCAATCCCAGGCAGGGTCCATGGTCCACTCAGACTTGCATCCTTCTGTAGGTCACTAAAGGAGTACCAGCTTGTTGGGGGGCAATTAGCTTAACACACTGTAAACTATAAGGTGTGCTTAAGTGCACTGATAAGGAATGTACTTGCTATTGCTATGCTATGGGGGGGCATGGGCATGGCATGCCCCTCTCGACTAAATTTACTAAAAGACCATCTCTTCCTGATTCTTGTTGGCTACTTTTGTTATTGTCTTGCTCACAGTCATTCACATGTTCCCTGACTGGGTAAATCTGTCTCCAGTCACATTATCATGTCTCTATGGAAAAGATGGATTTGGTAGGTGTTTTTTCACTAATGTATTTATAAATTGTGTTTTGGCCAAGAGGGTCCCAATGTAGTATACAAAGCAAAGCTTGAAATAGTTTAATCAATAAAACAAGAACATGTCATTTAAAAAAAAATCAAGAGAACAGTATCAGCTATCAATCTTACCATTAAATACTGAAAGAATAAAATATTGTCATCTGCTAAAATGAAGCAAAGTGACAACAAATAACACCATGTAACTGTGTATTCCTTATCCCAACAGCCAATGTCTAGCTGAGGGTGGGGGGTGGAAAGACGGCAAAATCTCTGCTTCTCTTTCTCCAAGGGTTGCAATAAATAAATAAAATTAGATTTAAATAATCATATTACGAACCAGCCAAAACTTTATTCGTTCTGTCATTCATAGCTCTATAACATTGTTCCAAGTACCACTGGACTCCAAAATATAACCTCAGTAAAAAACAGTAATGAAATCAAATTTCAAAATGCAATTTCTTTCAGTGTTTCAGAGTGCTAAGACCACAAAAGACAACAGCCAAAGCTGACAGCACATGAGATGATTTTCATGTTTCTAAATAAAAAACTTTGAAAAGTTACTTGTGAACTACCCAGCATCAGCTTCAAGAAAGTTCAGCTAAATACGATCAGATCTACTGCAAAGAGTACACACAAGTTCCAGAAGCTAATCATGTTTTTTTTTTTTTTTAAATTTTTATTATTAAAATTAGACAAACAAACAAACAAACATATAAACAAAACTCTAACAAAACATTTAACTATATAGACAACATAAAGCTTATTGACATTCCATATATCCAAAATATCTTGGAACAAAGCTTATTAAAAAAAAACACTTCCTGCTTGCCGTCGGATACCTGCTATCTATGGTCTCTAGATAATTATTGTCTTCCTAATTTTCCTTCGTGCACTGTTATCATCTTCTATATTTTCTTCTGTCCCCAATTTGTTACTTTCCTTGGAGTTTGGTGGCAAGGGTTCCACTCCGAAGGTTTTGCCTTTCCACTATAAATTTTAATTATAAAAATTAAGTTTTACAGAGCAATCATTTGAGAAAAAAAAAGAACCTCTTATAGTAATATTTAATCCATTTGTCATTGCTAAAATTTCCTGTTTGCTTCTATTTTCTATTCAAACAATTGTAAGGTTTTGTTACAATCTGAATGCAACCTGTTTACCACCATCACAATTCTTTTAAAGAGTAGTTGATATTAATCCCCATTTTTTCTCCAAAAACTCAAATACTTGTTTCCAGCTTTGAAAACTTTCCTGATTTCTCATTCCTCAATTTCCTTGTTAAGTTGTCTAGTTCTAAACCAGACAATTTCAAAGACCAGTCTGTCAACAGTTGGAATTACCTTATTCTTCCAAACCCTGGCATATGTCATTCTTGCAGCGCAACCATAGAAAAAATAATATTAACCAAATTTTGGTTTCCAAATCCTCAGTTAACTAAGTTAACAAAAAAATCTGTATTTGTCCAATTTATGTTATATTATTTATTTGTGTTCGCGTATAGAAGCCCAATACTTGTTTTGCCTTATGCTTTCCAACAGATGGGTGAATGCCCCTTTCTTCTTTTTACATTTCCAAACATTTATTGTTGGAATTCCATAGATTTTGCAATTTAGCTGGTGTAAGTACCACTTAATAGATTTGTAGCAATTTTCCTTTTATTCGGCACATAGTAATATTTCAATCTTTTACCCCATGAGGTCTCCCATTGTTCTAGATATAATGTCTCCCTATGTCCGTGCCAGCTATCATAGTTTAGTTTTAACTAATTCATTTTCAGTTGTATTTCAACAGAATTTTATACATGCAGATATTGTTACACCTTTATTTGACCAAATTGTCTCTTCCAGTTCTGATTTTTCTGACTTATACCAATGTTTTTTAAGTCGATTTAATCTTTCATGTAGCTGAATAACAGGAACCATGTTTACCCTTCCTCTGCTCTTAGTTCTTCAAATGGTCGCATCTGCCAGGTATTACCTATGGTTGTAGCAAATCACATATTTCAACCATACTTCATTTCTAAACGGATCAACTTTGAGTAGGGCCTCATGTGGGGAGCAACCTATTGGTATGTTGGCGATTAATTTTTTATACTTGCCACCAAATTCTAAAGATGGCTTTCTTACAAAATGTTTTTGAAAGCTCTATGGCCTTTACTTGATCATAAACAAAAAAGCATGCCAACCAAATCTATTTGAGCCTTATTAAGTAAAGCGTTGTTTTTCAAGTCTATCCATCTTTAACCATACTCCCCATGCTCAAAAAAGTTTGGGTTGGCAGGCCAGTCCCCCTCTTTCTACTGAATCCTGTAAATACTTTAGTCTTATGCGTGGTTTCTTTCCTTCCCAAATAAAAGATTTAGGTCCTTTTGCCCTTGGAGAAGACTGAGTTGTTCTGTATAATTGGTATACACTGAAATAAAAAAAGTATTTTGGTAGGACAACAGTTTTAACAGTAGCAATTCTACCAAGACGAGAGTTTAGTTTAAGATTTCCACCTAGTATATCTTTTAATATTGACAACATTTTATATAGTTATGATTAAACAAATCTGTATTTTTTTGTCAAGTGATACCCAAATATTTACTGTTTTCGCACTTGGCGGCTAATCACCATTTCCCTCTTGCTGCTCATATTTTGTCAAATTAATGTTTGATCTTATTGATTTTAACCAGATACTTTTTCAAATTTTTCAAGTCCTCTAAAGCAGAGAGATATCCCTATTGGATGCTCAGTGACCCTACATGTCATCGGCAAAAGCATAATTTATATCAGTTCTTTTATTTTGACTCCTCTTATATCAACCTGTCCTCTAATATTAAGTAGTAATAGCTCCAAAACAATAAACAACAAAGGGGATAAGGGACAACCTACGATCCGTGACCTACTTCAATGTTGATGATACTGAATACCTCTGGAAATCTACAGAAAAACAGGAGGGTCATATCTTTCTAGCTCCTAGTATAGGCCATACATAGGCTGTATGTCAAAGTCCATGCTTTCTAGATGGATAAACATTCAGTCAATAAAACAAAAAAAGAGCTGCAACACTGGCACACAAGCACTGTTTGGAGTTTGAGATTTTTTCACATAAGGCTTTGGCAGCTCGGTCGGATGCATTGTCGTGGAAGGTTGGAAAACCACCTTGAGTCCAAAGTTTTTCTTTTTTGGGGGGGAGTGAAAAATTCAAAGCATGAGGAACATGGTTCAGCTGCAGTGACACAAACTACTGCATTCTAGGCGCTTGTTCCCACTATGATTTGAAGCGAATTGCTGATCAGTTTATATGACCGTTGTTCCCATTTGAAACTGGTTCCAGTCATACATTAATCAATTTCTGTTGTGATAAAGGGAGGCAAACGCAAAAAACAACAACAAAAAAAAAACAAACAGTTTTTCCAGACACTAGCTTCCTAGCAGTTCTTTTGAAAAGAATCGATTCCAAAGTGTTGTCAACAAGTGGGAATGACAGATCGCATCATTCTGGAGGGGAGGGACTAATGGCAGAGGGGTGTTTACTATCCCTCCTCAGTTTTTGGTAGATCCACCACCCCCACCCTCAGTGCTCCCTTTGTGCTTGCGGTGTGACCTATGGGAGCATGATGTTTGTTTTTTTTAAATAAATAAATAAAATGGATAGAAGATGCGATTCAGTGGTTTTGTAGCTGTGAGGCAAGTAGTTGCAAAACCACTGAATTAAATCTTCTATCAATATATATATATATATATATATATATATATATATATACATACATAGTTCCCAAGCTGGGCTGCCGCCTATGTCACTGATGATGCACAGATGATTGACATACATTTTGAAGTGGTGCAAACTAGTGGGGATGATCATTGTGCCAAAAAAGAAGTGATTACAACAAGGGGATAATGAAAAGATGTACTTTCATAGTGGGAACAACAGACCTTTTGGAATTGATTTACCAACACAGAGCGAAGGCGAATCGTAAACCAGTTTAAATGTAAGTGGGAATGAGACCTAGATTTCTCATTTAAGAGATCCACTGAGGGTTTCAGTAGGGGCTTCCCAAAACCACTCCCTTTGGGTCCAGTGCTTGCAGCAGGTATGTTGATGGGACATATATCTCTCACTACATTATTAAAGCCTGCAGCATTTGGAATTTACTACTACAGCAATGGGAAGACGATTTTCATAAATATACTTGGTAAACTTGTCCATTAAAAAAAAAATCAACGTTTTAAGAAGGGCAGAGGAAATTATATGCATGTCTGACCTACCAACCCCTTACTGTGCCTATGAGAAATCCTTGTAATTTCAAGATTTAATTTTGAGCCATCCACTAACAAAATGGTTAATGTCATTTTTACCCTTAGGAAATATTGATGATGGTGGTTTTCTCTCCCCCCCCCTTCCCTTCCCTCCCTCCTTCCCTCCTTCCCTTCCTTCTTTCTTTAGAAGTACAAGTGTTATCTTTCCCCCTTTCTGAAGCAAGACGCTGCTTGCAGATTGATAGCCATTGCTTTTATTGTTATTTTATTATGCATGATGTGGAAAATATTAAATAGATCAATAGAAGAATGAAGCTGTTTCGAGTTGATCCCTGTAGATCGGGGGGGGGGGGAACTGTAGGAAGAATTATAGGGAGAAACAAATTAAATTTACACATTTCAGATAATCAGGCATGTGGTGTACCCTCTGTGGGTTCTCTAATCTAGCTTTTCTTAATTACATTCTTTGTAAGATGCATTGTTTCACTTTTTCCCCCATGGACTTCTTTTTGTTGTGGGAGTGTGTAGTGTAATTACTAAGCTCCTGGCATTATTTCTGTTTTTATTATGAAATGTCAAGATTCTGAAAAGGAAAATTTCATGCACTATATAATGTCAATCATCTGTCTTTATGAGATGGAACAGCATTCGCTTCGTGTGTGTGTGTGTGTGTGTGTGTGTGTTCACACACGTGTTTAATGGGAGGGAGGAGACAGACACCACTTTTATGTAAGCCAGTTTATGTAAGTCATTTTAGTAAGAACTCAAATCTCCAGCTTTTGTGGGAAGGAGAGGTTTTGTTTTTGTTTTTTAAAGTGCAAATGACCTATGCTAAACTTGGGATGCTAGAACCCACCTAATACCGTGGACAGCTATACCTCAAATGAAACTTTAGCCAAATATAAGGATGAATCTTAATATGAGATTCCCCCCCCCCAATAGACAGCTATACTGACGTCAAAATTAAATCTTAGCCTTACATAAGCCTTAATATGAGATCCTCTCCCCCCATGTTTCTCTTCACATGTAAATAGTGACACTGTAAAGGGGGCAGCAGCCTTCACACAACCAGGAACCATGTTTTTTGTGGATCTCCAACTGCACAGATTATTATTATTATTAATATTATTTATTTATTACTTGCCTCTCCCCATGGATTGAAACAGAGAATAACAACAATTAACAGACACATCACGTCAGGTAAAATACATCTAGTAAAATACACATCACTTAAAAAAGAGATATATACAGTTTAAAAAGAACAAGATGTATACATATTAAAACAACCCATATTTAAAATTCATCATTTACATTCACAATTTAAAAATCATCTGGGTAAGACTGCCAGAAGAGACTGGTCTTTAATAGTCTTTTAAGTTCAGACAGTGTATTCAGCTGTCAAATCTCTTCCAGCAGGTAACTCCACAGTGTAGGGCTGGCTGAAGAAAAGGATAAGTTATTCTCACAAGTAATTCTAGCAAATTTCCAAGATTTACATAGCAGGTATTCTTTACTCACCTAATAAGGTGAAATAATAAATGAGCAATGTAAGAATGGAACCCAGGAACAAATGACTTACAAGTCAGACCAAAAAAAAAGAAAAGGACAAAACTACTGATTGTCTGCAGCTCCCAGCCAAGATCATTCAAAGGAGATTATCGCACTGTTCTTAAATAGTGGGATAGATACAGAATTGTAACTGTAATGGCGGGTTCCTACTGCTAACCTTGTGGCTAGGCAGTAGCTACCTGGCAGTCAATCTGTGCTCTCCTGCTAGTTTTAATGAATGGGAAAATCCCATGAATAGCTGTCAATCGTGCAGTTAACCTATAATTGAATTATTGTGATAGGTCATTCCGAGATAATTCAGAGAGAAGAGGATTTAAACAGGTATCACTGCACACACACCCCATCCCAATGATGGCAAGACTTCTTACTCATTTGTCTTTTGCAGGAGAAAGGGGATTTAAACAGATTTCACCACACACACCCCACTCCCAATGAAGGCTAGACTACTTACTTACTTAGGGTGAAACAGACTGTCCCTTTGCGCTGACTTGGAGGCAGCATCAGGGCACAGCATTTAGACTGCATGCTCTGATACTACCCCCAAGCTGATATCACTCCACCCACCTGACCACACAGCAGGAAGCTTTGAAGTGCTCCAGCAGCACAGTGTTTATATGCTGCACACCGCAGGAGTACCACAAAGCCACAGCGGCAGTGGAAAAGCCGGCTTTTTGCTGGCTCAAAAAGGAGCAGCATTTTGCCACTTCTTTTTGTATCGGCAAAAAGCCTGGTAGGGGGTGTGGTATGCGGTTGCTGTGGCCCCAACCCAGCTATCAAAGGGGCAGCATCAAGCTGCCCTTTCAGGACCATCTGTTTTGGCCCTTAATCGCAGATAGCTGTTGAGTAAACAGAACGGTAGCATGTTGAGCTGTATCGCCAACCTGTTATCAATATGCATTTGTGTGGTAATGTAAAAAGAATCATTGCTGTTTCAAGTGTTTAAAAAACTGCAAGTATAGCAGGAGTGGAGCTTCATAAGATAATCTCCAAAGATATTATCAACAAGTTACAATTCATTCTGGACTGGCAAGGCCAGCAGTAGTTTACAGTCTCTGCACTCAACTGCCCTGTCATCAGTTAATGCAGCTCATGCCCTTATTGCACATGGCCATCAAAGCAGCAAGATAACATGATAACTGTGCTTTTGATTCCCCTCTCCCACATGACCTCACTGCCATTGTGTGGTTGAATTGTGCATAGTAAAACTGAGCCTTTTGTGTCACAGGAAAACCTCCTTTAGCACTGCTGTTGTGTATGATTTCCAGTGTGAAAGTTCAATAGCAATTTTGTCTGGTTAATGGGCAGGTGTGAGGAAATAAAGATCCAGCCCCCTTCTAGAGTGCTCTTCTGTCACTGAAACACCCCCCCTCTCATACAAACACTTTACTCCTTTACTCCTCCTCCCCTGTTCCCCAACTCATTCCCAAAATTTATCCCACTTCCACAAGCAGTCACATGGCTTTCTGAGGAATGGAGCAGAGGGGAGGGAGGAAAAACAGAAGGCAGGGAAATGAGCTTTGACCATTAACATGTGCCATAATTCCAGATTGGGGCTGAAAATGTGAGAGGTAAGAATAAAGAAATATCAGTCTGAATGAATCAAAAAGATATATTGCCTGTGAGGGCATTGCCACAATAAAACACAAAGTCGCATGTGGAGGAAAGGCCACAACTTTATTAACGCAAGCATCAGCAAAAGGTAGGGTTGGCCAAAAGCATGAGTTCTGGATCATCTTACAACCCGCCATTGTATGATAAATGGCATGTCATATAAAGCAAGGCATCGAGATGGGCTAGGGGCTAGATTACTGCCCTCTCATATCCATGCAACCCACAGATTGTATTTAACAGCCCCTAGTCACCAGGAAGCGGTGTCACATTATGGCCCCCTCAATGACCACAACGTATGCCCTCATCGCTCCCGTGTCCCATAGGGACTCCCAATACAGTGCTATGCAAACTTCTAGACCAGGGGTAGGCAGCCTTTTTGAGCCAGGGGCTGGGTTGCTGTCCCTCAGACAACTGGGGGGCCGAAGCCAAAAAATAAATAATTAAATAATTATTTTTACAATTAAATTATAAATCAACCCGGGACAAATGTAGGACAAAAATTTCAAATGGGAAGACACTTTTTTAAAAAAATGGAGGACACGTGAAAAAATTTGTATTTTTTTAAAAATGTTAATATAAAGGCATGTTTTGAGGTTCTATATACAATTGCCCCCCAAAGGCCCCGGTGGCAATTGGTGGCAGGACCAGGCTGGGGCCGGTCCCAAGGCCTTGCCGGGCCGCATCCGGCCCACGGGCCACAGGTTGCCTACCCCTGTTCTAGACCATGCCTACCCAATCCAGAACCTCTGCTGCTGCCCCAAAAGTTGTGACAGCAAACCACGCACCCTAGGGAGGTCGGGTGGGAGAGCCAAGCAGAAATGGCGCTGAGCAGGATGCCGCATGGCCTATATATAGGCCTATTCCAAAGGTGGAGGCCAAGAGGGGAGTCTCCCCGCCCCCAGGAGCAGCCAGCCAATTGGCTGCCCTGGAGGACCGGGGCGACCATAGAGAGGAACTATCCACCTCCTAGAGCGTCACTCAGGAGGCAAAAGTCCCTCCTTTTCCCCCCTCGGCTGGCCAATTGATGGCCAGCGCACCCCTGCAAAGCATGCTGGGGCGCGCCAGACCTCCATGGCGCCAGGGCCCCGGCGGCAACGCTGCCTGCCCGGTGAGTCAGGCGGCAGCCTTAACCGAAACTGAGTATTGTCATGGACTGCCCTGGGCCTGACGTAGGGGCTTTCTATACAGCCCTTTGGGACGTCTGGAGGACGTCCCATTTTAAAAAAGGGGCGTCTCTTATAGACGCCCCTGTGCCTAGTACGGACTCCATCCGTACAAGATGGCGCCGGCCCTTCTACATGGCCGGCGCCATCTTTACGTACTGGACGCATAGCGTCCAGACGTGTCGCGCCGCTTCTTTTTCGGTCCGCGCGGGAGTCAGGCCGTGTGAAGGCTCCAACTCCCCCGCGGACCTACTGGCGGCGGCGGCAGACCGCCGCAAAGCGGCGGTCTGTACCCCGCCATAGAGGTACAGTCAGAGGACTCAGACTCTGAAGACATGGAGGAGGCTTAGACAGGGGCAGATCTAGGGTTGCCTGGACCAGCGGTCTCAGAGGAGCCTCAGGAAGCTGCAGAGGGAGAAACAGATTCTATGGACTCTTGCCTGCAGGTGTTAGGACCTGTGGAACAAAGACAGGTCAAGGAGTCTTTGAGGCGTTCTTCCAGGCTAGAAGCCAAGAGGAGAGCTAATAGGTTTCAGCTGAGAGAAGCTGAGGCCTTTTAAAAGGCCTGCAGCTGCAGAGATTCTTTGCAGTTAATAACCAGTGTTGCAGCTTTGTTGTTCCTTGCTCTTGGATTCATGACTTTGGACTTGCCTCTGCCCTTTGCTGTGTCTGACTGACTGGTATGGTGTGACCTTTGGACTAGACTCCGGAATATTCCTTTGTACACTCTCCTGCTGTGCTGCCCTCAGTAGAGGTAAGCAGGACAAGTATATACTGATAACACTTGAAGCAGTACAGTTAAACTAGAGTTTAACAAACAGTTTCAAGCAGATCACACATATGATGAATGGGTACAGATTTATTTTAAAGGAGGCCACTTATTTGTATTCTGAAAAAGATTGTTTTTTGAAACATGGTATTTGTTGAGCTGCACAAGTTCATTATATGTGTGATTTACCTGCCAGTGTTTGTTAAACTCTTGTTTAACGGTATAGTTTCAATGTAGCTGTATACAGTTAGCCCTCCCCATTTCTGGATTTAATTAACTGTGGATTTGATTAATATGTTCTGTCTAGGAATTTCTAGGTCTTCCAGCACAACTCTGCTGGAAATTGACCATAGAGTTGCACAGAAGGACTTAGAGGTTACTAGAAAAATACTCCTCTAGGCATTTGTAGGGCCTCCAGCATGGTATTGTGGCCAAAGCCTGGCAGATGTTGACTACAGAATTGCACTGGAGGACCTAGAGATTTCTAGAGTGGTGTTCTTTCAGGTAAAAAAAAATAGTGTTGTTTTATTTGTGGTTTTGGGGCGAACACAGTACTTTTGCACTGTCTGTACCATGCCATAATAACAGCAACTGGTCTAATTGTTTAGCAAGGAAAAACACCCCCCCCCAAAAAAAAAAACCCAGCTCGTTAGTATTTATATGAAGCCTAGAATGAACATTTTCTTACTAGTCCCTCTTTCTTCCTGCACCATAGAAAGCTAAAGTTTGTTCATGCATTCTTTCCAAGCTGGATCTGACAACTTTAATAAACAAGATAATAACAACATGATTGATTGGCACTTAAAAATAGCCAGCTACTTGGGATTGAAAAATATTCACCGGTGTTTTTCTTTAAAAAAAAATCTAGAAAAGGGACATTTGTGTTCATTTCATAATGGGATGTCACAATTATCACCTGATGCAAGAATTTGAACATTTTGAAATTTTTTTTTTGGGGGGGGGAGGGATCATTTAGTCAAAAAACCTTGGATTTTTCCTTTAAAAAATTCAAAGTTTCCTGTAGAATATAAACAAACAAGCTTCATTTATATAGCACTTCATACCGCCTAAGCAGTGTCTAAGTGGTTTACAACTGTAACTGTAAGCTAATTTGCCCCTAACAATCTGGGGACTCATTTTAGTGACCTCGGAAGGATGCAAGCCTGAGTCAAGCTTGAGCCCTTTTGTTGGTCTTGAACTCGCAAAGGCCACACCAACTGCATGCCGCAGCCCCAACCCAGCCTTTCCAGGGTGCAAAAAAGAGCTGCAAAAAGTGAATGGATGCAGCATGGCACACGATGTCATGGCACCCTGGAGGGGGGTGGAGTCAGAGTGTGCATCATACGAACGTGATAATAATAAATAATAAATTAATAAATTATTTATAGACCGCTTTTCCTACGATCAAAGCGGTGTACAACATATAAATTAGAAACAGTAAAAATAAAATGGAACATTAAAACAATTTAACATACATTAATACAATTTACAATCCAATATCAATTATCTAAAAACATACAATTCAAAATATTAAAATCCCAGGTATATATATATTGTAATCAATATCAATAGGGGAAGACTTTTATTACAAGGAATTGGGAGGATAAGCTTGGAGGAAGAGGTGGGTTTTTAGTGCCTTTTTAAAGGCCTCCACCGTTCCACTAAAGCGGATCTCTTCTGGTAGAGCATTCCAAAGAGAAGGCGCTACTGCTGTAAAAGCCCTTTGATGGGTAGTCGCCAATCTCATCTTAGGATAATTGAGTAGTAATGTACCTGTTGTTCTGAGAGTGCAGGGTGGATTATGCAGGGAGAGGCATTCCCTCAAGTAACCCGTGCCCAAGCCATTTAGGGCTTTATAGTTAATAACCAACACTTTGTACTGGGACCGGAAATGAATTGGCAGCCAGTGAAGAGATTTTAAAATGGGTGTTATGTGGTCAGATCTAGCTGTCCCCGTAATCAATCTGGCTGCAGCATTTTGAATCATTTGAAGTTTCCGAACCTGATACAAAGGTAGCCCCATGTAGAGTGCATTGCAGAAATCCAAACGAGAGGTTACCAGTGCATGTACTACATTTTCAAGGTCCTTTCGGTTCAGACAGGGACGTAGTTGGCGTATCAGCCGGAGCTGGTACCAAGCACTCCTGGCCATCGCATCTACTTGAGATGATAACTGCAGAGATGGATGCAGGAGTACTCCCAAGCTACGAACTGTGTCCTTTAGGGGAAGTGATGCCCCAACTCTGTCCCCAGACCAGCCTTAATGGTCTGAACAGGGCCCGAGTCCTATATGTCAGTTTATTCTATGAAGCTGCCAGAAATTTATCCTGAACAACAGTACACTATAGCCATTAGGACTCAACATGTAGCCTCTCTGAGCCTGAGTCCTAAAACATCCCATAGGTGTTGCTCTAGTCTTCGATGTTTATAATATAAGTCCTCCATGACTGGATCCTACAGTGTTTTCTAACAGACAGTCAAGCTATCAGCACCCAGACATATGTTCCTAATGTGAACTGATGTGTGGTGGAAGAATGGCCAATGGTGTTGAAGCTCTCTCCTGAGCACTGCAATGCCAATGGCTATCTTCCCCCATTATTTTTCTTATTAGTTGTAGTAGTAATAGTATAGTATTGAACTATCCTGTTGTAAGCAACACTGTTAGCATTACACTTATGTAAGCCCTAATTTTCCAACAACATTCTTGTTTTAAGAGCAAGAATTTAAGAAATTAAGAAAGAAATCAAAATAACAGCAATAACACATTTGAAAGAAGCAAATCCAAATCCTTTCTGGACAAAGTGACACCAGACAAGAAGCACAAGACAAGATCACTGGGATATTGATTATGGCCATCTCAGTGTTAAATTAATGTTTCCCTGTTTTAGAGAAATGCTCAAGTTCAGATTTCAGTGAGTCTCCAAGCAAGCATAACAACCTAACATAAAACTTTTGGAATGTATTATCAGTTAAGAGTTTTTAAAAACAGTATATTTGGAAAGTAAGACTTATAGATGCAGCATTGCCTCTGGGCTGGACTAAACTTCTGGTTTTTCAGTAGGCTTTTCTCACTTTATTCTGCAGTGACTCCAGCTATCTGTTCAAAACATCAGAAAGGATTCCAGTCATTTAATGTACATCCAAGGGAGATCTAGGTAATGCTTACCATAAGACACCCTTTTGATAAAATCAGAAGAAGTTTTCTTGTATAGGTTATAAATTCACTGCTATAACGGCACTAGGAAGTAATTCTTCAAAGGAAGTTTTCTTCAAAGATTCCACTTTGCTGGAGGGCACTGTCTGAGCGTTTGTCTACTCGGGGAGGTTGAGTTTCTGAGAACTCATTCCATTGGGATATAAGAATCAGATTTGCTACTAATTTACATGAGCTTTATCTCAGTGTGGCTCCACTGGCTACTGCTAGTGGGATTTGGGAGGAATTACCAGAACTCTGACTCACATTGCTTGTAAGATGTTTCACTTTTCTCTCAAAGTCCAGGTTGTGAAAGTTTGTCTTGTGCTTTCCCAGTACTTAATAAAAAAAATCCATTCATCATCAAAACATTTTCCTTTTTGGTTAATATGAAAGTCCCCCCCCCTCGCCCTCAAAACTGCAACTAATTTCTTTTTTGTGGTAGGCATCCTTTTTTGATTAGCACAGTTATCTACAATAAAGCATCCACAGCAGTGGTTCCCAATGGTCATGCTGACTTGGCTCTCTGGGGCTGCATCTGCACTGCAGAAATAATTGAGTTTGAGACTGCTTTAATTGCTCTGGCTCAGTGTTAAGGAATCCTGGGAATTGTAGTTTATTGTGGCACCATAGCTCTGGCAGAGAAGGCTAAATGTTTCACAAAACCACATTTCCCAGAAATACCTAGCATTGAGCCAGGACAGTTAAAGCGGTCTCAAACTCGATTATTTCTGCAGTGTGTTTTGAACCAGAGAAGGCTGGTTCTTACAAATGTCTCACAACAGTATAATTCCCAAAGGTGCATAGCATTAAGCTATGGCAGTTAAAATGGTGTCAACCTAGATTATTTCTGTAGTGCAGATGCAGTCCTGTGAGCTGAAATCCAAAACACATGGAGGACCAAAGAGTGAGAGATCCTGCTCTAGAGGACTCTAGTAAGACACCAGCAGGTAGTGTTATGGGCTAAGATCTACAGGACTGGGATCTAGAGGAAGAGTCCAATACTAGAGGGAAATACATCTAAAGTAGTTGCAAAAATTTACAGATTGCTCCTTGAAATAAAGAGATAATCAAAGGAACAATGATAAAATGGGTCAAAGACCTGGGAAGGAGAGCTGGCAGAACTCAAGGAAAAAGACATTTCAGTTCTTGAAATGTCAGAGCATCAGAGAAAACTATATGAAGATGGCCTATAGAGGTACCTGACTCAATCAAAATTAGCTACAAAAATAATGAAAATAGATTTTGGAAATGTGACAAAGCAATCGGCAATTGGTACCATATGTGGTAGACTTGCCCCAAGATTAAAAATTTCTGGGAAAACATCCACATGAAGATTAAGAATATTTTAGATATAAGATCTGAAATTTGCCAGACATCTATTTGTTAAATATGACTAATAAAATCTCAGATCAAGTCACAAACAAACATAAAACACTGGAAAATCATTCTTTACATGATCACTAGAATTCACTAGCTAGAATTCTAATAGCAGAAAGTTGAAAATCAAAAGACCTGCCCACAACAGATGATTGGCTATTAAGAGTCTCAGGGACTCTTCAGATCGGTCATTAAGGCCCAAGGCAACAATTTTTTTTGGGGGGGGGGGGCATGTGGGCCTGCGGAGGGTGGACCAGGTGTCAACCCCCCTTCTGGGGTATCACCCGGAGCGGCCCGCACCCCCTGCACCCCCAGTGACAACACTGGGTCACAGGAAGATAGGTTATTTAAACCAATTTACTTCTGTGCATGGAGAGTTGAAAATGATATAACCAGGATAGAAGGGGTGGTTGCTTAAATTGTATGGTTTTATAGAAATTGACAAGTTAATTAGACATGAATCATAGAGTTGGAAGAGACCACAAGGGCCATCCAGTCCAACCCCCTGTCATGCAGCAACTCTCAATCAAAGCATCCCCGACAGATGGCCATCCAGCCTCTGCTTAAAGGCCTCCAAGGAAGGAGACTGCACTACACTCCGAGGGAGTTTGTTCCACTGTCGAACAGCCCTTACTGTCAGGAAGTTCCTCCTCATGTTGAGGTGGAATCTCTTTTCCTGGAGCTTGCATCCACTGCTCCAGGTCCTGTTCTCTGGAGCAGCAGAAAACAAGCTTGCTCCCTCCTCAATATGATATCCCTTCAAATATTTAAACAGGGCTATCATATCACCTCTTAACCTTCTCTTCTCCAGGCTAAACATCCCCAGCTCCCTGAGTCGTTCCTCATAGGGCATGGATTCCAGACCTTTCACTATTTTAGTCACCCTCTTTTGGACACGCTCCAGTTTCTCAATGTCCTTTTTTAATTGTGGTGCCCAGAACTGGACACAATATTCCAGGTGCGGCCTGACCAGAGCAGAATAGAGTGGGACTATTACTTCCCTTGATCTAGACACTATACTTCTATTGATGCAGCCTAAAATCGCACTGGCCTTTTTAGCTGCCGCATCACACTGTTGACTCATGTTCAACTTGTGGTCTACTTGGACTCCCAAATCTCTTTCACGTGTAGTCTTCAGCGAGGTGTCCTTCATCCTGAGATGATTTCTTTTTAAAATAAGAGTTAAAGTACAGTACTTACATTGACCTGTGGATAACCCAACCCAGATTTTTGGGGTCAGTTTTTAGACTAAAATTTCTAGACATATACATGAGTATTTACCATAAAATAAAATTACAGTTATAGCTGGGAAGTAGAAGTAGAAAGACCTTATGATCTTTATATTTGTTGTACAGTATATATATTTGTTTGATGGAATGGTATTTTCTGTTTGTGTGTATATATATGCTTTTAAAGAATTTTAAGTGTGTTTAAATGATGATGATGACAACAATGATGGCATAACCCGCCTAAGATGGTAAAAAGCCATAGAGCCCACTTCTGTCTTAGTGACTTAGAGGGATCAGTGAGGAGCCCCAAAATTCATACCTCGTACTATGGTGTAGGGAAGCACAATCCCATCTAAATGGGCTCCGTGTTAGTCATCCAGTTAGAGAATTAACCTAAATTACCTTGATTTGCTCCTGAATGAGTGTCAGTTTATTGGCCCTCATCCATCCATTACCATAGTCTTGTACTGATTTACCATATCTACCACTTTACTTGAGTTTGTGGAACTAGAAATAGAGTCATTCACATACTAGGAACACTTCCCCCAAGTGAGTCAAGTTAAACTTCAGTCAAGTTATAAGGTAGTGAGACCTTATAGACATTTACAAACTTGATGCTGAGCTTTACTGAGGCTGCAGTCTTCTTTCAACTTCTCTGGGAGTAAGTCCCATTGACATCAACAGGACATATTTCTGATTAGACAAATATAGTACTGCTGAATTCTAATAAACAAAGTGTTTACTTTCTTTACAGGGACAAGTTCTTCCAGCAATGGTACAATCTAACTGTTAACACGTTAACAGTAGAACATAAGTCTAAATCCTATTGTTAGTCCTGACTAGAGTGGACCTATTAAATTAATGAAATCTATCTGTGTGTTGACTCACCATTTAGCAATTGATTGAATGGGTCTACTCTAGTTAGGATTAACCAATAGGATATGTTAGCTTTATGTAGAAGCAGAAAATAGGCAAAACTTGCCTCTGCTGTGAAGGTACTAGGACAGTGGGGGGTGGGAATTGTGAGCATTTTTGCCATGTTGACAAACCCCTTTTTTTCCAGGCATTTTTTGTAATGTCTTCAAAATGTTCACCAATTTGTTCTCATTGACTTCTCTTCTAATTGGCTGAATTTTCTGTCACCGCTGAGTTAGAAAGTGCCTTGACATCATTTACTTACGTGGACTGTAATAAGCTGGATTCATGTAAGAAATTGATCCTGGAAAACTTACTTTTCCTTTATCATTTTGACAAATCTAATTAGCTAAATGGTACTGTGGAATTATCCTGATTACTACTTGCTCCTCAATTGCCTGGGTTTGGCCAACACAACAGTTCTAGGAGAGAAAAAACAAGAATGACACAAAAACCAGAAACGCAGAGATTTTGTGAATAAGCGATATTTGGAATGTACAATGTAAATTGTTCTGGGTTAGGCACAAGTTGAGTTCTAACATCTTTTTTTCTTCTTGCTGATGAGCAAGTACCAGACCTACTTGTTCATTCTCATCTTTAGAGTTCATGCTGTCCTTGGAAACAACAGTCTTAAATACTGATGGGGGAGAATTTTGGTTCAGTATGTGTTTGACAAGAATTTATTATTATTATTATTATTATTATTATTATTATTATTATTATTTTAGATTTCTTGTTTCATAGAATCATAGAATCGTAGAGTTGGAAGAGACCACTAAGGCCATCCAGTCCAACCCCCTGCCATGCAGGAAATCCAAATCAAAGCATCCCTGACAGATGGCCATCCAGCCTCTGTTTAAAGACCTCCAAGGAAGGAGACTCCACTACACTCGGAGGGAGTGTGTTCCACTGTCGAACAGCCCTTACTGTCAGGAAGTTCCTCCTAATGTTCAGGTGGAATCTCTTTTCCTGTAGCTTGCATCCATTGTTCCGGGTCCTGTTCTCTGGAGCAGCAGAAAACAAGCTTGCTCCCTCTTCAACATGACATCCTTTCAAATATTTAAACAGGGCTATCATATCACCTCTTAACCTTCTTTTCTCCAGGCTAAACATCCCCAGCTCCCTAAGTCGTTCCTCATAGGGCATGGTTTCCAGACCCTTCACCATTTTTGTTGCCCTCCTTTGGACACGCTCCAGTTTCTCAATGTCCTTTCTGAATTGTGGCGCCCAGAACTGGACACAATATTCTAGGTGGGGCCTGACCAAAGCAAAATACAGTGGCACTATTACTTCTCTTGATCTAGACACTATACTTTTATTGATGCAGCCTAAAATTGCATTGGCCTTTTTAGCTGCCGCATCACACTGTTCACTCATGTTCAACTTGTTGTCTACTTGGACTCCTAGATCCCTTTCACACGTAGTTTCATTCAGCCAGGTGTCCCCCATCCTATATCTGTGCATTTTATTTTTCCGCCCTAAGTGCAATACCTTACATTTCTCCGTGTTGAATTTCATTTTGTTAGCTTTGGTCCAGCTTTCTAGTCTATTCAGGTCATTTTGGATCTTGATCCTGTCCTCTGGGGTATTAGCTATTCCTCCTAATTTGGTGTCATCTGCAAATTTGATAAGTATGCTCCCAATTCTGTCATCCAGGTCAATGATAAAGATGTTGAATAGCACTGGGCCCAGGACAGAGCCCTGTGGGACCCCACTGGTCACTTCTCTCCAGGATGAAAAGGAGCCATTGTTGAGCACCCTTTGAGTTCGGCCGGTCAACCAGTTACAAATCCATGTAACAATTACCTTGTCCAGTCCCCTTTTTACAAGCTTGTTTGCAAGAATATCATGGGAAACCTTGTCAAAGGCCTTACTGAAATCAAGATATACTATATCCACAGCATTTCCTTCATCTACCAAGCTGGTAATTTTATCAAAGAAAGAGATTAGATTTGTCTGGCATGACTTGTTTCTCTGAAACCCATGTTGACTTTTTGTGATTATGGAATTGTTTTCTAGATGTTCACAGACTCTTTGTTTAATTATCTGCTCCAGAATCTTTCCTAGTACTGATGTCAGACTAACTGAACGATAATTGTTGGGATCCTCTTTTTTCCCCTTTTTGAAGATGGGGACAACGTTTGCCCTCCGCCAGTCTGCTGGGATCTCTCCTGTTCTCCAGGAGTTTTCAAAGATTATTGCCAATGGCTCCGATATTACATTTGCCAGTTCTTTTAATACCCTTGGATGGAGTTCATCTGGTCCCGGAGACTTAAATTCATTTAGATTAACAAGGTGTTCCTCTACTATCTCTGTACTTATTCTGTGCTGAAATTCCCCTATTCTGTCCTCTGCTCCATTATCCTCAGGTTGAGCACCCTTTGCCTTTTCTGAGAAGACTGAGGCAAAGAAGGTGTTGAGTAATTCTGCCTTTTCCCTGTCCCCTGTTAATATTTTGCCATCCTCTCGACGCAGTGGCCCTACCATTTCCTTCTTACTTTTGCTGCGGACATATCCAAAAAAACCCTTTTTGTTGTCTTTAACCTCTCTAGCAAGTCTGAGTTCATTCTGCGCTTTAGCTTTTCTGACTTTACCCCTACACATGCCTGCTATTTCTTTGAATTCCTTTTTTTGTGATTTCCCCCTTTTTCCATTTCTTATACATCTTCCGTTTCAAACTTAGCTCGGTTGAAAGTTCCTTAGTCATCCATCCTGGTTTCTTGAGACACCTCCCATTTTTCTTTCTCACTGGAACTGTTTGAAATTGTGCCTTCAGTATCTCCCTTTTGAGAAACCCCCATCTGTCCTGAACTCCTTTATCTTTTAGTATTTCTGACCATGGAATTGCCCTCAATACTTCTCTAAGTTTACTGAAATCCGCTCTCCTAAAATCTAGAATGTGTGTTTGACTTTGCCTGGTTTCTCCTTTCCACTGTATTATAAACTCCAGGAGAACATGGTCACTTCCACCTAAGGATCCCACCACTTGCACTCCATTAACCAAGTCATCCTTGTTGGTTAGGATCAGATCTAAAATAGCTGACCCCCTTGTTGCCTCTTCCACCTTTTGGACCATGAAATTGTCTTCCAGGCAAGTGAGGAATTTGCTAGACCTTGAGGATTTTGCTGAGTTTGACTTCCAGCAAATATCAGGATAGTTGAAGTCACCCATCACTACTACATCTCTCTTTTCTGACTGTGTGGTCATCTGTTCTAGAAAGATATCATCCAATTCCTCAGTCTGACTTGGGGGTCTGTAGCAGACTCCCACCATAACATCCTTGTTGTTTCCCTCCCCTTTAATTTTTATCCAGATGCTCTCCACCTGGCTTCCATGATTGATGTCCTGGATCTCTTCACTGGTGTAAATATCTTTGACATATAGTGCTATTCCTCCTCCTTTCCTGTTTGGCCTATTTCTCTTAAAAAGGTTATACCCCTCTATTTCCACATTCCAATCATGAGACTCATCCCACCAGGTTTCAGTGATGCCTATTATATCATATTTGCTTTGTTCTACTAGGAGTTCAAGTTCATCTTGCTTATTTCCCATGCTCTGTGCATTAGTGTAGAGACATCGCAGACCATGGGTCCCTTTTACTTGCTGCCTTTGCAATTTTTTTTTACCTCCCACTGTTGGGTCCTTGCACTTTTTTTCTTATTTCCTCTATGTCAGTTTGACTATTTTCGCCACCCGTTTCGCCTTCCTTAATATTGTCTCCCTTCCCCACGGAACTCAGTTTAAAGCCCTCCTGATCAAGTTCTTGAGTCTGTTGGCAAAAACATTTCTTCCAACTGGCGTGAGATGCAACCCGTCTGTTGCAAGAAGTCCCTCCTCATGGAACCGCAGCCCATGATCGAAGAATCCAAATCCTTCTCGGTGGCACCATCTGCGGAGCCAGTTGTTCACATCTGCTATTTTCCTCTCCCTTCCTGGACCGTGCCCTTCAACTGGCAGAAGAGACGAGATGACAACCTGTACATCCATTCCTTTCAGCTTCCTACCAAGCGCCTCGTAATCCCTTTTGATGTCCTGAAGGCTGTGTCTTGCAGTATCATTAGTTCCCATGTGGACCAAAAGGAAGGGTTATTTGTCAGTAGGCTTGACCAGTCTTGTCAGTCTCTCTGTCACATCACGGATCTTTGCACCTGGAAGACAACACACCTCTCGAGATATCTTGTCAGGCCTACAAATCACTGCTTCTGTACCCCTCAGCAAGGAGTCCCCCACTACGACCACACGCCTCCTCCGAGGCTTAGCAGCGACTGTTCCCCTGGGTGGGACTCTCAGGCTCCCCTGCTCTGTCCCTGAAGTCTGTCCATGCTGCTCTTGTTCATCCTCCTTGATAAGGGGAAGAGCTTCGAATCGATTCTCTAGCTGCAAGCTCCCTGAAGAATCCCTTCTTGGCTTACTTCTCTTTGTGACATTCCTCCGGCTGTCTGCCTCCTGTGTATGGCAAGTGACCTCTTCCACCCTAGCATCTTCCTCTGTGTGGTACTCATCCAAGATCATTAGTTCTGTTGTGTCCAGGAAATCCTCTTGTTCCCTAATATGCTGAAGTGTAGCTACACTGGACTCCAGCTGCTGCACTTTCTCCTCCAAGAGTGCTACCAACTTGCACTTGGTGCATGTGAAGTTCTCCACTTCTGTAGGCAAGAAGAGAAACATCCCACAAGAGTTGCAGGTGACTGCAGCAGATCCCTCGTTGTCCATACTGCAAAGTCTTTAGTAATGACTATAACAGTCAATCTACTGGGAATACTACTTTAAAGGAATGTCCTGGCTGCTATCTTACACTTAAAGGGAAGGTTCTGTTTCAATATCTGATTCTAACCTGATGCTACTTGAGTAGAATTGGTGAGTTAAAGAAAATTAAAATTTGCACGCCTAACGGCGCACAGCTCTGAAAGGTGGTATATAAAGCTAGTCTGCTAGTTCCGCCCCCTTGTGACTCACAGATGTGACTCACAGAAGCTCTGCCCCTTCAGCAACAAGCACACAGTCTCAAAATGGCTGCCAAAATGGCTGTTGTTTTAATAAACAACATTAAAAACATATTCACAAATCACAAACACAAAGGACTGATGAGTACACTACATATGTTCACAAATAAAAACAGTTAACAAATAAACAACATAAAAAAGTGATATTTCCTTCTATGTACTAACTTCCTCAACAAATGTTGACACCATCTTTAATTACTGTAACATGGATTTCTCCATATTTATTCTACTAATTAAGGCCCAGTACAGATGGGCACAAAGTGCCGGCCTATGGGTGGAGTCATGGTGGAACAACCACATGCTTGACACCGTGACTCCGCTCCCTCACACGATGACACCGCGCACTGTTCTTCTTTCCCTTTCTTGAAAAGATACAGAACAAGTATGGAGGAACCAGGGTTGCATATGGGCTGCATATTGCCCGGTGAATGCAATAAGAAAGTTATATCCCAGGTCTATCCCAGTTGTGAAGCTAATGTGATAATCTCCCATATTAGTGTTGAATTAGGGTTACACCTATGTTTTTTCCAGAGAGGTTTCTCCTTTTTAACAGTTGTACAGTAAGTGAATACAGCACAGTCTTCTCCATTTCTACAAATATCTATAGCCATTCAATCAGGCCAGCACAGGAAGAGAGAAAATTTTGGTTCAGTTTTTTCTTGAATGGAAAAGAATTTAAAATTAACATAATTGGCAAATTTCCCCATGCCTAGTTGTGAGGCATTAGTGAAGCAAATACAGGAGTTCATTCCAACTTTCCACAGCAATCAACAAAAAAGGTTATTATTATATTTATTGATATCCCATCTTTCTCCCAAGACTGGGACTCAGGGCGGTTATTATTTTTGCAATAAATACATAAATAAGTGCATGATATGTGTAGCATGTGTGGGTGTGAGTGTTTAAATGCACAGAATGCAGCTCATGCCCCTATGTTAGGTTTGCCATATGACCCAGATAGCCAATTTTACCAAACTAGTAAGTCATTTTGCCCTGATTCCAAGCTTTCATTTTAAAATGAAAGCAAATCTCTAGTGTTTGTAGAAGCAGAGATGTGGGATAAAATATGAAGACACTCTTCTGTCAAATTGCCTTGCAAGAAACAAGTCCAACCAAGAATTTCAGGCACGAGGGAAGCAGGAGCAAGAGGTGAGAGTGACAAAGCATAAGAAGCAAGCAAGGAGTACACAGTGAGAATGGGAAGTGAGCCAAGGAAAGGAGTAGGAGAGACAGGAGAAGAAACAGTGTGCACAAGAAGCAAGTGAGGGGCACACAAGAAGGGCATAGTGTGAGGCAAGGAAGGGAATAGGAGAAACAGTAGAGCAAGATGTGCAAGCAGTGGAGCAGATGAAGCAAGTGAAGGATATGTGGCAAAGACATGAGGTGAGGTGCAGGAGAGAGCAAGAGAGATGGGTGAACAAATGGTGTGAATACTGGAGTACAAGAAACAAGGGAGGAACACACTGCAAGAGTGGAAGTGAGGGGTGGGAGATAGTAGGAGAAACAGAACAGTGAATGGTACTAGCAGTAAAGCACAAAAAGCAACAAAGAGGCACATTGTGAGGGTGTGAGGTAAGGGAAAGAGTACGGTAGGTGGGAGGATGAGTGACATGAGAGGTGGATGAGAAAGGACATGAAGGGCAGATGTGTAGTGGCATGATGTAAAGAATAAAAGAGGTAGGCAAGGTGCAAGAGAGGGAGATGTGTTGTTACAGGATGGGGGAAGGAGGAAAAGAGATGTGATGCAGTAATAAAGTGTAAGAGAGGGGAATATGGCAGAGGCATGAGATGAGTCCAGGGAAGTGTAAGATTGGGGTTGAGGCAAGTTAGGAGCACTTTAGACCAGCACTTTAAGAATTGCTCTTGGATCAGCTGCAACTGTAAAAATAGTAAAGCAATTAATGTGTCTAATTTACAGAACTGTAATGGTGAACAAATAAGAGTAATTTGCATAATAAGAATATTTTCTACAATATGCAAATGATATGCTCAGATTTGAGAAAGTGAAATATGGCATCCCCACCCGTTATGCATACTTCATGTTGCTCAGTCCATAACAGAAGCTGCTTCCAAATGGTATAGCCCCCTTTCTGACATCACTTCCTGGCATGGACTAGGACTCTGGGAGACCTGAGTTTGATTCTGTACATGGCCACAGCAACCCCCTGGCTGGGCAGTTTACACACTCTCATCCTGAGAGGAAGGTAATGGCAAATCCCCTCTGAACAAATCTGGCCAAGAAAAGCACATGATGGGGTTGCCATAAATCCTGAACAATTTGAAGGCGCGCGTGCATACACGCACACACACACAAGGAAAGCCTGTGCAGTTTTGACACACATCTTCTCAGAACAAAGGCCCTTCCCCTACAGCTCTTTCACACTAAACAATTATGTCACTATGATCCCACTTTCAGTGTCATGTATACCTCCCATGAAATCCTAGAGTGAGGCTCAAGAAGTTTTTAGATGAGAATTCTAACTACTCCTTCCTAAATGGACAATCCCAGAATTTCATAGGATGTTGCCATGATATTTGAAGTGGATTACAGCACTATAACTGTGTAATGTGAAAGGCCCCTTAGTGGGATGAGACTTGTATGTGAGGAGACCTCTGGCAGCTGTATCTCCAACATACAGCTATCAGGCAAGAATTTAGAGACATAGCCATGTCAGTCTGGAATATCAAAATTCAAAAGGATTTTGAAGCACCTTTGAGACTATTTGAACTTTGAACTTATGTCTTTCTTTCAGTTCATCTCAAAGTTGCTACAAGATCCCTTTGCATACAGCTATCAAGCAAGCCCATCATGGTCTCACATTCTCTTTTAACTATGAGAGGGACTTGCCTCTTGCCCAGCCAGGGCTGGTTCAATTGAAGAAGGTAATACTAATGCCCAGTGTTGCTAAATATTTCTTACTGTTTCTGCTTCCTACCTTACTTTCTGCAACGTGGAGAATCTAGCATGCTCACATACTTTGCTGTCAGCCCATCTGGAAATGAAAGGCTGTTTAGAAATCTGTTAATAAAAGCACATCCATTGCAGGTAGCCTGCTCTTAATTAAGATAGGCAGAGCATCTGCCAGCCCTCAGACCCAAATGTGCCTCCATGTGTATAAAAATAAATATATAAGGTGGGGCTGAGTAAAGAATAGGGTAGGGAAGGAAATCAATTTACAATATTCTGAGTCCCAGGGAACAATCTTCTTTAATTTTTTCTCTTCCAAATAATAGTGAGCAGCTGTCTCTACAATATTTAAATCACTTCTTTGTTTAATATTGCTTTTGCTTAAAATGGAGATTTCTAGCAGTTGCCTAGAGGAAGAGTCTTGGCCTCAGTTCTATCCACACGTTTGCTAATATAATTAGTCTGATTTTCACCCCTGCAATGGACGAGTGTCCTTTCAGGTATGTCCATTTTCTCATGTTAGCCCAATTGCATCTTCTTCCCTCTGGCTGCTAAAATGTATTAATCCATTGAACTTCTGACCTTTCTTAATCTTTCATGTAGCAGCAGTTTGATGCATACCAAAACATAATTGTTTATAGCCTTTTATCGTAGCACAAGGAGCTTCGAAATACTCTTCCAACAGTTCTGGTTAGCATGCTAATTTATTAGATACACAGTTCAAGCCATGCTATTCTCAATAGTTACAACCACATCCCATATAAGAGAACATCCAAAATCTTGAATGTCTTGCAAGGGTGGAAATGTTACAGAGTTCCTCTTGAAAACAAAACAAAATGTGAATTTCCTGAGCAACTTCAATTTGAAAGCAGAAAGAATGGGTTGAAGAGATCACATACTTTTCAAAACTTCCTTCTGACCACTGACTTTTCTATCCAGCTAATGGACATTCTCAGAAACCCACAAAAGTGGCTTTGGAAAGTTTCATTTTAGAGTACCGTTCATAATATCCCACAACCAGTATGGCGGGATTCTGAAAGCTGTAGTCTAAAACTATAAAATAAAATTCAAAACTGCTAAAAAGAAATGTGCAGGCCAAAGTAAATGCAAACTTGCATGGATTTTTTTCTAAGGGAAAGTGCTAATAACACAGGTCCGGTATGAAAAACCTTTGTCAATATTGTAGGTGTTTTTAATGTATGGGGGGGGGGGGGCGCTGAATTTTGTAAACAAAATAAAAATGTCATACTACACAGTTTTTTCACAAATTGTTTTTTTTTAAAGTCAATTCACTTGTTACTCAGCTTTGATTAAGTGTGAAGGCTGATGTTTCAGTGTGATTTCTTTATTGTTGTCAGCTGTCCTCAAGTCAGTTCTGACTCATGGCGACCCTGTGAAAGAAACATTTCCAAGGTCCTGCAAGCCCTTGCCCATAACTCCCCTGATTGAGTCTATCCATCTGGTTTGTGGTCTTCCTCTCTTTCTTCTATGCTCTATCTTTCCTAGCATTATTGTTTTTTTAGTGCCTTCCCATTATGTGGCCAGAGTATGATAGTCTCAAACTGATCATCTTTGCTTCCAAGGAGAGGCCTGCTCCAATCTTTCAAGAACCCATTTGTTTGTCTTCTTTGTTGTCCATGATATCCTAAGGACTCTTCTCCAGCACCACATTTCAAATGAGTTTATTTTCTTTCTGCCTGCATCCTTCACTGTCTAGCTCTCACATCCATACATGGTAATTGGGAATACAATGGCCTGAAGGATTCTGACTTTAGTGTTGGTTGTATGTCTTTGCTCTTCAGTAACTTTTCCAGTTCTTTCATAGCTGCCCTTCCCATCCTTCTTATTTCTTGTTTGATCCTAGATATGGGAATTCTTTAACTGTTTCAGTTTCCTCATTGTCTAGATTGAATTTGTGTATTTCTTCTGTGGTCATTATTTTTGTTTTCTTTATGTTCAGCATCAAACCTGCCTTTGTACTTTGCATTGAATTTCCTTATTAACTGTTTCAATTCCTGAATGTATTCTGCTAATAATATGGTGTCATCTGCATATTTTAGCTGCCCCTTCCTAAAACAGATTGAGGTCATGGCAAACACATGCCACAGCCCCAATCTGCCTTGAAGCCAGATGAAAAAGGAGCAGCAAAGATTCACTCCTTTTTCAGCCAGCAAAAAGTGAATTTTTCCCATGTGGCCATGACCTCATGGTGGCTTTGTGATGATCTGGCAGTATGCGGCATGCCAGATCATCACGGCGTACCACCAGAGTATCTTGAAGCCACCCATGTCTGGGCAGCTTGATGGCTTCAAAATGTCTTGGGGGCATGTGGCTGCTAAAGGTGATATGTGTGAAAGCCTGGTGCACTTTCTCAACATCAGGTAATCGTTGGCTCCCTCTAACATCACTGAATCATTCAGGGAGAGGGAATTTCCTCTGAATGCAAAGTTTCCATTCAGATGAAATTCCCTCTCATTGAATGATTCAGTGATACTAGAGGGAGCTGACAATTCCCCGACGTTGAGGAAGCACGCCAGGCTTTCACACACACATGCTTCCTCAACGTTTGAAAGATGATTTACCAGCACTTCTGCCTGGTGTGATAATCTTTCTAAAGGGCCATCCAATCCAACTCCCTTCCAGGCTGTCAGGATTTGAAGGATTAAAACACAGCACACAGGGAAATGTTTGATGTGTGTGTGTGTGTTTGGCCATGAGCAGTCAGCACAGTGGCAAGGCTGATCATCCACAGCTGATGCTCATTGGGCCAAGGACACTTCAATATCCAAGTGCACGTAGCCATGGATGATGAAACATGTGTCTGGATTGCAGAGGAGACACATGACATGGCTACGCACCTGAACTCACTGGGTTTAAGAGACCACATGGTCTGGAGACTATATAAGCCCAGGGGTTGCAAAGGTGGGTGTGGGTTTGAAGTAGGAGTTGGATTGGTATGTTTTGGAGTTTTAGAGATCTAGTATTGTATAACAGCACTGTTAATAAAGAGCACTTTGGGGACTTTTGTTTCTCTGGTGGTTTATCAGAAGAAGCTACAGCATCGGTTTGCTGTGTGTCCCTGGAGGTTCCTGCATTGCTGCAGTTCCTGGAAGACATCCAGTTGCTGTCATCCCAATTGGACTCTGGGAGCCATGCTTCGGCTTCTGGAAATTTGCCAGCTATGCTCCAAGGGTCTGGCTTAACCCCAGGACTCGTTTGAGTTGCTGACAAGGGTTGTTGGACCCCAGCAGTTGCGCTGACAAGGCTCACCCACCAACTACTTTTCTTGGATGGCAGCCCAATGGGTCTTTTTGATCCCACCACTGCCACCAATATGTCATGGGATGGCAATTATACCACCTGTTTGCCACCTAATTTGTGACACGACAATCAAACTCAGTTCTCACCTCTAGTGTCACCTACACTAGAAGTCTCTCTAGATGCCAGCCCTCTGGGCCTTCAAATCCCCCCCCCCCAACCAACCACACACCCACTATCTGATGTGTTGCACATTGGTTGGGCTCAGCCAACCCATTGGTTGTTACCAGCGTTCTAATCTGCCTGTGGTGTCCACAGTTCCCATCAGTCTTTTGAAGGGAAAGTATTCCACAACATGTGTGCCATAGCAGAGAAGGTCCACTCCCGTGTCCTTTCACAAAGTATTGTCCCCACTTGTGCAAAATGATGAAAAGTCTCTCCAACAGACTTCCACTCAGGGAGACTATAGGGAGGGGTGCTTCCTTAAGTATTGAGGTCCCATTATATATGAATCTTTCCTCAGTGGCCATTCTTTCTTCTTCTTCTTCTTCTTCTTCTTTTTCTTTTTCTTCTTCTTTTAAAGTGTGCATGAAATGAAGAACTTGACATCATGACTAGTTCAGATCTTAGAATATTCCCTCCATCTTGGTTATTACTGCCATGCATTTTAATCAGCACATCAGGTGTGAGATGGACAATTTAAATGGGAGAACTGGAAAACTGGTCTGTTTCCAAGAAGTTCTTTAATTGGTATACTTCTCTTGCCACTGTCAGTCTTTTTACTCCTCCTCTTGCATAAAGAGCACTCCATGTATGGCTTGATTAGTTGTCTGAGAGAAATTTTAACATCTCTTTCACATGGTAAGATCTGGAAAATCCTGCCAACGTGTCTATTCTCACTTTCTTCCAAGGGTAACTATGTCCCTTAAATTGACTAACTATCCCCTACCTCACACCAGTTTTCTCTTTATGAGACCCAAAGAAAAGATGACACAACTGACACAATTAGCAAATGTCTTGGTTGATTTTTTTTTAAAGACAATGAGCAAGAATAGCCATCACCTCCCAATCCTGATTTGTGGGGCAGGCAGACAGGCTTTAAACCTTCTCCTTCTGTTGTTCCAAACCAGATAAGAATCCTTCCACTTTCTTTTCTGCACTTGAATGAAAGCTCTTGCCTGCAGCAATGAAAGCTTATGTTTCAGTACAGCAAGTGAAGATCGGCAATCTGGATCATGACCATACTAGTCATTGCCATACTGGCAAATGTTAAAGCAATATCCCCTAATTAAAAGAGTGCTGATCAATACAATGGGGCTTACAAAACCCTTGTCCAAAAAGCCTTCTCTATTGATATCATAGAATCATCATAAAATCATAAAGTTGGAAGAGACCACAAGGGCCATCCAATCCAAACCCCTGCCATGCAGGAACTCTCAATCAAAGCATCCCTGACAGATGGCCATCCAGCCTCTGCTTAAAAACCTCTAAGGAAGGAGCCTCCACTACACTCCGAGGGAGTTTGTTCCACTGTTGGACAGCCTTTACTGTCAGGAACTTCCTCCTAATGTTGAGGTGGAATCTCTTTTCCTGTAGCTTGCATCCATTCCTCCGGATCCTGTTCTCTGGAGCAGCAGAAAACATGCTTGCTTCCTCCTCAATATGACATCCCTTCAAATATTTAAACAGGGCTATCATATCACCTCTTAACCTTCTCTTCTCCAGGCTAAACACCCCAGCTCCGTCAGCCGTTCTCATAGGGCATGTTTCCAGACCCTCCACCATTATTGCCCTCCTTTGGACACACTCCAGTTTCTCAATGTCCTTTTTGAATTGTGGTGCCCAAAACTGAACACAATATTTCAGGTAGGTCCGACCAAAGCAGAAAGAGGATCACTATTACTTCCCTTGATCAAGACACTATACTTTTATTGATACAACCTAAATCGCTTGGCCTTTTTAGCTGCCACATCACACTATTAACTCTGTTCAACTTGTGGTCTACTTGGACTCCCAGATCTTTTTCACATGTAGTCTTCAGAGAGGTGTCCCCCATCCTATATCTGTGCATTTCATTTTTCTGCCCTAAGTGCAGTACCTTACATTTCTCCCTGTTGAATTTCATCTGTTAGCTTTGGCCAGCTTTCTAGTGTATTCAGGTCATTTGAATTTTGATCTGTCCTCGAGTATTAGCTACTCATCATAATTTGGTGTCATTGTGAATTTTATAAGTATGCCCTCAGTTCTGCCTTCCAAGAAATTGATAAAGATGTTGAATATCACGGGGTCCAGGACAGAACCCTGTGGGACCCCACTGGTCACTTCTTCCGGATGAAAGGAGCCATTGTTGAGCATCCTTAGGTTCGGCCATCAACCAATTACAAATCCATGTAACAGTTACCTTGTCTAGCCCACACTTTACAAGCTTGTTTGCAAAAATGTCAGGGGAACTGTCAAAGGCGTTACTGAAATCAAGATATTTTTAAATATATCCACAGCATTCCCTTCATCTACCAAGCTGGAAATTTTATCAAAAAAGAGATCAGATTTTGTCTGCATGACTTGTTTCTCGAAACCCGTGTTGACTTTTTGTGATATGGCATTGCTTCTAGATGCTTACAGACTCTCTGTTTAATGCTGCTCTAGATCTTTCCTGGTATTGATGTCAGACTAACTAGACGATATTGTTGGATCCCCTTTTTCCCTTTTTGAAGATGGGACGTTTGCTCTCCTCCAGTCTGCTGCACTTCTCCTTGTTCTCCAGGATTCTCAAAGATTATTGGCTCCAATATTACATTTGCCAGTTCTTTTAATACCTGGATGTAGTTCATCTGGCCTGGAGACTTAAATTAATTTATATTAAAAGGTATCCTCTTATCTCTCTTTACTTATCGTTACAAATTCCCTATCCTGTCCTCTGCTCCATTATCCTCAGGTTGAGCACCCTTCCTTTTCTGAGAAGACTGAGGCAAAGAAGGTGTTGAGTAATCTCGACTTTTCTCTGTCCCCTGTTATCATTTTGCATGTTTCCCCGCGCTGTGGCCCATTATTTCCTCCTTCATTTTGCTGCGGATCATACCACCAAAACCCTTTTCATTGTTCTTAACCCTCTAACAAGATTGAGTTTGTTCTGCGCTTTAGCTTTCTGATTTTACCCCTACACGTGCTAGCTATTTGGTTGGAATTCCTCTTTGGTGATTTCCCCATTTTTCCATTCGTATACAATTTCATTTAAAACTTAGTTCTGTTGAAAGCTCCTTAGTCATCCATCATGTTACCTCTGGTTCCCAGCATGCCTAATATATTTCCAAATTGTCCCAAAAGTTTGGTGCAACTTAGTTTGGTGCAAATAATTATGTTTTCTTCCAGTGTCATATTGTTGGTGGTCAAGAATTTTAAGATGGAAGTCCAAAGTTTAGAAAGCTTTAAAAAACAAAACACAAATCCCCCAAGCACATGATCAGCGTTTTCTAAGCTTGGGCCAAATGTCATCAAATTAAGGTTCCATCTGCATAAAACCACTGGGAGGGTCATCCAGAGACAAGGACAGCGACTTTTCAGTATGCTGATGATACCCAAATATATTTCTCCTGCCTTCCAACATCCTCAGCTAAGAATAGGTGTGTCTCCTCTGAATGAATGGCCTCGAGGAGGCAATGGGCTAGTTGAGAAAAACAAACTGAAGCTGAATCCAGACAATACAAGTGTTTACTGCCAAGTCCTAGCCTGATTTGGAGTGTATCAACCAGTCCGGGATGGGGTTGCACTCCCCTTGAAAGACTGTGTTCGCAGCTTGGGGGTGCTTCTGAACTCTGTTGCTTCAAATGACAGTTCAGATAGATGTGACAGCTAGAGTGCTTGCCATCAGCTTCATTAGTTATGCCAGCTGCACCCCTACCTTGATCCTGAGACGTAAAGATGGTAGTGCTTGCTGAACGGGAAATCTTTATCTTTTAAGACTCCTAGAGCTCTTTCACATGTGCTGTTCCAAGCCAGGTGGTCACCCATCTATGTCTCTACGTACTTTTATTTTTTCTGATTAAATGTATAGCCCAACATTTCTCCCTCTTGAAATTTATTTTGTTGGTTCTGATGAGCTCTCTAATCTGTTAACTTCAATGAGAACTGGAATGTTTGTGGTATGTGTCGAGTAATCCCAAGGCTGGACTTTTGTAATGCACTCTTCATTGTGGCTACATATGTACTAAGTTTGGAAAGCCAGATTGATTATTGGGATATCCAGGATGATCATGTTACACCAATATTAAAATCACTCCATTGGCTGCCAATTAATTCTGGGCAAGGTCCCAAAGTGTTGTTATTACCTTTAAAGTCTACATGGTTTGGGTCCAGTTACCTACATTATCACCTCTTCCCATATAATCTGCCCCTCATACAGTACACTCAATCTTCTGGTGGATATTTGCTCAGTCAGCCAGGACTAGGTTTACAGCTGTCACCAAAGGACTTGTTCTTTAGTCACCCCATAGAGAGGAACAGTCTGCCAGAACAGACTCGACAGCTGAATACAACTAATTTACTCTTCCCACTGGATTTTTTTCTCTGGGAAGGAAGCCTAGCAATGGAGGAGGATTGAAGTACATGCACTCTTCCCAGCTGCTCTAACTCTGGGCTTCCTCCCTGAGGTGGAAACCCTGACTGGAGAGCAGGAGGGAAATGCACTCTCTCTCTCTCTGCTGATACCTCCGCACCCAGTTGACACTGTATCTAGTGATGTCCCCTTATCCAGATTATTTTCAAATCATGAGTTTTAGTGATGAATTTAAATGTGGTTGTTTTAAAATGGTTATGTCTTGTCTTTTTAAACGGTTGCACTATTTTAATAATGTACTGTATTTTAATTGATGTTGTGCATTGTTGATTTGTTGTTGTTCCCCACTATTCTTGCCTAAATCAGTTTTTTTTAAAATCTCTTTGGCTCCAGATTTGCAGGAAAATCCAGAACATTCTGCCGCAATGCTAGGTGGCTGTTTACATAGAGTCCTGCCTGTGCCTTTGGCACCAGCACCACTGGCTCAAGTCAGTGATCACACTGAGATCACCATGAGTGTCCCAATGCTAGAGCCATCCTTGAGCAATTCTCATCTCTCCTAAAAAATTAAAAGTCCATTTTTTCTTTTCTTTTTTTTAAATGATATTTGCATAGGCAAAACTGAGACAGACAAGTTTTTAGCAAGCTCTTATTAACATTTATCCAGCAGACAAATGAGACCAAATTGCTCCCGAGTCCAGACCTGGCTCTTGGACTGCCAGTTGGACACCCCTATATTAAAGCATATCTGATAGATTTTTATTTAAGGATTGAACAAAATGGCAGCTCCTTGATATAGAGGATGCTATGTTACATTTTCTGAAGAGCTTCTTAGATTTTGACACACACTTAAGATAACCTTCCTTATTTTATTATTATTTTTCATTTTGTATAGGGAAAGCGGGTGGAAATACCAGAGAATCAAGAGCTTGCCATTAGCTGACATAATTGGTCTAAATTACTTACGTTGTTCCAGAAGCCATCACCATGATAAATGTGCAGTTTTCCCACTGCCAGGGCTTATATGGGGGAATACAATCTAACAATGAATTTGCATATAGAAAGTATCATTGACCTGTATAAAAAGGACAGAGATTTTACAAGGAGCCTGTTCAAAACAAACTGCTTAGATTGGGTACGTAGGGCTGGATCAGGAAGACAGGAGCATCTTTCTCCACAGGGAAATGTAATACAAGAGTGCCTGTTTGAGAAATGGTCTACTTAAAACATGTTGATCTGGAAGCCTCTGGAGCATTCACATGGAGAGGCACACAAATGAGCAAAATCCACAAATGAGCAAAACATAAAGCCATGCCTGCTAAAGTTACCTCCACTACACAAACACTGAAGTAGTGTTCAAGAGGAGTATCATTTTAGTCTGTTTAAACAAAAAAAAAGAAATGTAATAGAACCTTTAACTGGTAAACTAAATTTTCTAGCATGAGCTTCTATGATTACAATCCACTTCATTAGATGCAACTTATTGTAAGTACTGTAGCCCCCAGATATATTTTAAGTAACACTTGGAGGATTGGATGCTGAATATATTTGAATTGTCCAAAATAATTGGAAAAAAATGGTGATAGCCTTTGAGAGGAGAAGACATGAACACTCGCTGGATGCTGTGGTTTGTGGTGTGTGTGTGTGTAGAGAGAGAGAGAGAGAGATAGAGAGAGAGAGAGAAACTATGACTGGGCTATCATTTTTCTGCAGAGTAATCCAAACAGTACCAAGATAGAACACACTGGCGGGTTACAGACCGCCTATTTGGGGCAGACTGTACCCGCCCCTTTCCCCGGTGTATCAGGGCCTCAGTGGCTAAACGGCAGCTGCTGAGGCCCCGATCCGCCGTTTTTCAGGCTGCAGGGAAGCGGCAAAACGCCGCTTCCCCGCACCGGAAAAGGGTGTCCTTGGGGCTTCAAGCCCCAAGGACTACCCCACGGCTGCGGGGAGGGGGAGAAAGGGGCCGCCGTGGCCCTTTCTCCCTTGCTCGCTGGGCGCAGCCGTGTGAAGGCTGTGCCCACGAAGCAAACGCGCCACAACCAGAAGGGCTCCAAAACGGAGCTCCTTCCTGGTTCACGCTAAGGGCACCCTAGGCACCCGGTTCACGGTGAGGATGTCACGTCCGCAGCGCCCCGTTAGGGCGGCGCGGCCATGCGTTCCTCATGGCGGTGGCTGTCTGGAACGGCCCGTCATTTTTTACGCGTAGAGCGCGTGATTAGGTTAGGAGGTGCGAGGCACCGCACCTCCCTAACCTAGTAACGGCATAGCGCGTACTTTAATGGCGTGTGTACCCACCACTGAATCAAGACTGAGTAGATGCACACATGCATTGGTTTCTGGATGCTCTTTGGAGACACATTTAACTAATATGGATTCAAAAAGCTTTGTCATATGGTCACGGCCAATTGAGTTTAGACCAATACCTTAATTCTGTTTATACTAAACAGATTCAGGTTGGGCTTCGAAATCCTCTCACACATTTTCCAAAACTAGCTCCTCTGCAAAAACATGGGAGGGATGATTTTTGGGAGATGTTTTTAAAACCGATTTTAAGTAGTGCTTTCCATTTCCCCTATTGAACTGTCCAAAGCAGATAAAATTACATTTGATTCTGATACTTTGTAAAGCCCTAAGCATACTACAGTCCAAAGAAGTAACTTTCCAAGCTCTGCTAATTATTCCCGAATAAGTACCACCTGAAATATTTATAGTGATATCCAATAAGAGAGGAAAGAGTTGTAGTGCTGTCTGAAAAGTCCCTTCTTCTTACATGAATCGTAGACTCATAGAGCCTTCCAGTCCAGCCCCTTACAGCAGCAGAAACTCACATCAAAGCACCCCGATACATAGCCATCCAGCCTCTGTTTAAAGACCTCCAACAATAAGACTCAACCACCCTCAGAGGCAGTTTTTCCACTGTCCAAACTCTCTTACTGTCAAGAACTTCTTCCTAACATTGAGGTGGACTCTGTTTTCTTGTAGTTTGAACCATTGCTTTGTGTTAATCTTTGGAGAAGGAGAAAACAATTGATCCATCCTCGGTATGACATCATTTTAAATATTAAACATGGTTATCATGTCATCTCTTCCTTCTTCTCCCCAGGCTAAACTACCGACCATATATACTCAATTATAGGTTAATCCCTCGATCTAGACACACTCACCTATTGAATTGTCTATGGATCATAGTTGATTTTTTAGTTGCACATCACATTGTTGACTCATGTCAATTTCGGGACACTTGACTCCTAGTCTAGATCTCCTAGTCCCTAGGCAGGGGATAAGGTGGCTTAGTAGTTAAGATGCTGATGATCGCCAGGTCAGCAGGTCAAGGCCCAGCAACAATGACAGAGTGAGCTCCCATCACTAGTCCCCGCTTCTGCCAACATAGCAGTTTGAAAGCATGTAAAGTGTCAAGTAAATAAATAGGTTCCATTTCAGTGGTGAGGTAACAGTGTTCTGTTCAATCATGCTGACCCCCATGAATATGGAAGTTGTAACACTGGCTCCCTTGGCTTAGTAAACAGAGATGAGCAACCACTCAGCATTTGGATACAACTAGACAAACTATTTATTTTATTTTTATTTATTTGTTTTATTATATACCGCTATTCCAAAGATCATAGCGGTGAACAGCAAGTAAGCTAATAGCAAGTAAGCTATTTGCCCCAACAGTCTGGGACTCATTTTAGGCGACCTCCTCGGAAGATGCAAGCCTGATCGAGCTTGGACCCTTTTGCTGTCTGGAACTCACAACCTTGTGGTTTCGAGTGAATGGTTGCAGTAGAGGCATTTAACCACTGCGCCACCAGGGCTTGGCAAAGACAACTTGGTCAAGGAGAAACCTTACCTTTTAAGACTCTTTCCAAATGTGGTTGTGGTCATGCCAGGGGTCATCCATCTTGTATCTGCATATTATTTCTTCTGCCTAAATGTAGTACTAATTTTTCTCCCTGTTGAAATTTATTTTGTAGTTCTGAATGAAGCTCTCTAATCTGTTAACTTTCCATAGGAATTTGGAATTTTTACATTGTGGACTACAACTCCCAGAATTAGTCTGGCTCCCTGATTTGGGGTACAGTTTTGGGGTATTTGTGCCCAGATTATGAAGTCATTTCAGGAAGTAGAGCCAGTGAGTGTTGAGATGTTGCTTAGAAATGTTTAAAAAGCAAGAAAAAATGTTTTAGTGGGGTTAGTAAGGTAAAGAAGCAACACGGATACGCGGAAATTTTCAAGAAATTTATTCCCTCTCACAGGACTGGTGGAAGAGATCATGTTACTCACATCCCACAGCAAATTTTCAAAACATCTTCCTACATGTTCAGTAGATCAAATGCTGACTAGTGCCCCATTCCACGGAAAACTCAGCATATATTCAAGAATCATCTTTTGGATGGTAATCCGATGATGCTGGTGTTTTTTGTTGTTTTGCTTTTTACTAAAAACACTACACAAAATGGGGATAGCTGTGTAGAACTGCAAGTTTGTAATTACAAACAAGCAACAATGAGAGAGGCATTCAGTGACACCCTAAGAATTCAAAAAACATAAAGAGCCAAACCGGTGAATAAGACAAATGAACCTGGGGAGGAGGAGATAAATAACAGTGCCAAGAGAAGCTATAACAAAACGGTCACAACTTCATTGATGTTTACTTCTAACAGAAAGACAAACAGAACACAAAAGACAAATGGGGTGAGGGAACAAATCATAAGAGAAGTACGACACGATATCCAAGACTTTCTAAGTGTAAGTTCACTGGAACAACAATACCAGGTCATCTTAGGCACCCATAACAAATATTTGGAATACTCACTTATGAAAGCACTCATTACACTGGGCTTTACGAATGGACATTTTTCCATAGACAAGTTGGGATCTGTAGGAAACAAGATGGAGTATATGGAAAGATTCTAGATCAATTAACCAGAATGCTAAAGTAATCTCCAGTCAGTGCATCACAGAGTTGGGTGTCACCACATGCAGCACTCAGTTGTTCATCCACAGGCAGGCAGTCACTCTGGGGAGAAAGCATGGGGAGAGAATGGGAAGGGAGGGGGCAGTGGAAGGATAAGCATTAACAAGCAGAGAGTGTCCACCTTCCATCCTTCTCGTCCTGACAGCCTCACTTACCCTGTTCTGGCTAAACTGCTGGCACCTGTGCCTGCTGTGTTGTCCACTCACTGTTACGTCTGCTCACCACATGGTAACCCTTCATCCTGAGATGCAACTGCTTTGCTACATGCACAAACTCAGTGCTTGTGCTCATAGTGGCTTGAGGTAAAGAGCTAAGGCAGTGGAGAACAGGTGGTGGTGGTGTGAACTGCAGCGGCCGGGCAGTCAGACTGTGAGTAAGGAAGGCAATGGTAGCAGAAGGAGGAGAGTACAGGTACCATTGCTGCACCACTAGCAGAAGCCAGGAGGCTTGCCAAAACCCAAGGGCTGGTGGGTGTCAGACAGGGTTACACCCCTTTCTGTCTCCAGTGTGATCTGCACTCTCACTCACCCCCTAATGATGCGCAGATGGAATTGAGACAATCATCCATGGCTTGAAAATTCTCTAAAATAATATAAATTCCAAAAAGCAAACCTGGTTTTTATTTATATAAGAGACAACACTTACCTATGCTCTTTGTAGATATAATGGGACTTGTGCATACCAATTTTGGTATCCCTGGGGGATCCTGGAACTAAATCCCGGTGGACATCAAGGGTCCATCTTATTTCTAAATCAGATGATGGGACATGATTAGCTTTAGTAGCCATGTGATGATTTCCACTCTGGGTTTCACTCCGAACTAAATAGAGTTATACCAAGGTGTCAAGCTATAAATCACCGGGACAGTGATTTTAAAGTTGAAATTGAAACCAGAGAGAAATAATATCCCACTGACATGGAAGGCACCAGCCCCACTGGAGTTTTTTGAGGTTCAAAGTCAAAGGTCTGCATTCTGACAACAGTCATCATCATTCAGTTAGTTGTGAATTTTCTTTAAAATTATACAAAATCATATAGGGAGGTATCCTAAAAGTTAATATTAAAACAGTTTCTATGAAGAAATCTAGTAGCAATGACAATGGCATTTATATGACATATATAAAAGCACACTGCATAACAATCATAAATCTCTCCCTAGAAAAGAATGCCTGGTAGGTATTTGGCTTGGCTTGTATTGTGTGTTTTTAAATGCCATGTAAACATTTTTTATTAGTCCGGCTTTTCTTTGTAATCACAAACACACTTACCTAGAAGGAATTCCTCTGAGTTCAGTAGTACTTACTTCTGGACTAGCGATACATAGTATTGCATTGCTAAAACATTTTCTACATCCTTTTCCCCTCCCTTTTTTCTTATTTTTGGTGTGCTTTTTTATTTCTGCCCCTCCCCAGCACTTTTACTGCTTGGGTATTATTCTGTTGTTTACTGCAGTTTTTATTGCTTGTGACATTTTTGTTTTACTGTGAACTGTCCTGGGTAATTTTATGAAGAGCGGTGTAATATACCAAATAACTCCATACAAACACTCAGAGAGTGTTTCAACATTAAAACTAGCTGTTTTATAATGTGACATATGAAACCAAGGCAAGTCGATAGATTTTTCAAGCTGATACAACATGTCCTCTCAAACAATGGATTCTCTTTTGCTTTCTGTACTACATTTTTTTTTTTTTTTTTTTTTTTTTTTTTTTTTTTTTTTTTTTTTTTTTCTTGATGCGCCTTTTGTCTTCTTACAGTTAACCGTAAGAACAAGGCCTTGTACTCTTCAAAAGAAGATAAAAGCTCTATGCATTTTGAACAAGTCCTGAAAAGGACACAGAATTGTGCTGGCTGCTTTATAAAAATAATATGGTTATGATGAAATAAAAATAATCAGACAAGACAAATGCAGAAAACAGATAGCAACTGATAAGTATTTATTATTTGTAATGGTTTTTTTTTGTTTTTTGTCCCCAACAATTAGATTGAAATTTTACGCTTGAGGGATAATCCGTTCACCAAAAACCAATTTGCAGTTTAACTTTTCAGGAACTTCTATAGTTACCTTAGAAGACATTTGCATGTACCTCCTGATTTTAGTCATCTGCATTCCCGCAGCAATGTTGACTGTTGCTGGAACAGTGAGCTAGGTCCCCCTCTCTTCAACAATTGTTTCTATGCTGACGGACTGCCCAACAAATTTCAATATCATGAATATTTAATCATAGACATCATAGAATTATAGAACTGGAATGTTGTTACCCAAAATGCAGATCTCAAGATGGCACCCAGAGTCAATATCCAAATAGAGGATTTAATTAGCTCAAATGCAATGGCTTGTGAGAGGGCTTCCAGGTAACTAAAGCCAAGGTCAGGCCTGTGTACAAAAACCCCTGAACTCCAGAATTGCCATTCCAAATGTTTTTATTTAGAAATAAAAAAAATATCATTCATGCAAGAACTCACTCATTGCATATTTCAAGAACTAACATATAAAGATGGTAGCTGATAGCAACATAGAGGTAATATATACCATTACTGATTTTCAGATGCGAGCTCCAATCAGTGGGACACAATGAAGTGAGTCATACTCGGCATGCAGGATTGTTTGGGTGCCTGTGGTGTGCTGCGGATTCCAATGGGAGATATGATAGGGTCTCTTCTCTCTGACCTTCACTGAGCTGAATTGGGACTGCCGTAGTAGG